>NC_134782.1:18618348-18630848 GCF_046742065.1 Oratosquilla oratoria
AATAGTGGTGTAGTAGTAGTACTGATAATAGTAATATTATTAGTAGTAATGGTAATCTCAGGACTTCATCAGTCGTTAGAATATTCACCATTTCGATATTGGCAAATTGCATGAAATAGAAATGACGATAAACACTTACGTAGGCACAGCTTCAGGAAGACGATTGCGTTAGATTTCGGAGTCACAGGTCACCCATACATCAGACGATGTTTGTCAAGTCTTGTGTATTTAATCCACTTCGTGGATGGTCGAAGAAGGCCGTGTGTTGGTATAGAGAGCTGCAATAAAGCTGTAGAGGTTCGAGGTCAAAGGTTAAAAGCAATGGGTTTGTAGTCATAAATAAAATGCACGAGTGTTATAGGTGTGACCTTTTTTATTATTTTGTTTTTCCATAAATCTTAGTCACTACTCGAAATGTACCAGCTAACGGCAAGTTGCAGATAAACGAAAAAAAAAAATTGTTTACGGAAGAGAATGAAACTACGTATCACGTAATCATCAATACTATCACGTGATTTTCGTTATTGGTGCTGTTATGAAGCCGTCCTTGTTGCTAAGTGTACAGTTGCCACCACTCATATGTACTACAGGGGCTTCGATGGTGGTGATGGCGGTGGTGGCAGCAGTAGTGGTGATAATGGTGGTTTGGGGAATGTTTGTGGTGATGGTGTTTATGTTAGGATGACATAAACTGAGGAGGAGGAGGAAGAGGAGGAGGAGGAGGAGGAGGAGGAGAAAGGGGAAGAACGGAGGTGAACCAACTTGTAGCTTACGTCAAGAGACAGAACAGGGGTCAAAGACATCACCTTTGCCATATGTGTACGGATAGCCTTAGAAGCTGGCAGTCTTGTTGACTAGATTCTTGATATCTGAGAGGATCTGGTGTTTCAGAGTTGGAGAAATGATGAAGCGAGGCAGGAGGAAGAGGAGGAGGAAGAAGAGGAGGGGGAGAAGGAAGAGGAGGAGGAGAAGGAAGAGGAGGAGGAAAAGGAGGAGGAGGAGGAGGAAAAGGAAGAGGAGTAGGAGGAAGAAAACGATAAGGAGGAGGAAGAAAACGAGGAGGAGGAGGAGGAGGAAAAGGAAGAGGAGGAGGAAGAGGAGGAGGAGGAGGAAGAGGTGGTTCTAAAGGACAATGAGAATGAGATGGAGAAGAAGACGAAAGTGGAGAACAAAGCTGGGGAAGAATCTGAAGGAGGTGGATGAGGCGAAGGAGGAGAAAGAGGAGGAAGAGTCGGTGAAATAAGAGGTGGAGGAGGAGACGAGCGTGGAAGGCAAAGATGGAGAAGAATCTATTGGTGGAGGAGGAGAGGGAGGATGAGGCCAAAATGTAGAAGAAAGCAAAGAAGGAGGAGGAGGAGGGCAAAATGACAAGACGGAGAAGAAGAAGAAGACAGACGTGGGTAACAAAGATGAAGAAGAACCAGAAAGTGGAGGAGGAGGAGGAGGAGGAGGAGGAGGCGACGAAGATGGCGAAGAAGAAAGCGAAGATGATGGCCAAGGTGTTTGGTAGGGAGCCATCCATCTTGAAGTCCCCCCTCCCCCTTCATCATGTTATCGTGTTTACACTTCATCCTACTGAGTCCGCCTTATCGCAAGGTGTGCAGACCAGGGTGGTCCTTAGACTGCGCAGGGTGGTCCACAGACTGTGCAGTGTGGCCCACAGTCTGCGCATCCGTAGGCCGGTGTCACACTGTGCGGCGCCGCCGGGCGCGGCCAGAAGATGGTCAAGTTCAATTAGCGTAATAAAATCACCTGGCGACAACCACAACTTGGTAGAACGACCACCGTCTCCCCCTGGTCGAACGACCATCTTAACATTTCGAGCCAAATGCCTTTGGCTTTGCTAGAGCCAACAACATGCCGCAACGGCGGCGCCGGAGAGTGTGACACCGGCCGTAGACTATACAGCGAAGTTCCCAAATTGCGCCTTGCGGTCCCAAACTTCGGAATGTGGTCACCAAACTACGCATTGTAGTTACCAGACTGCGCAGCGTGATCCCAGACTGCGTTATGTAGTTACACTAGACTATAGCTTGGTACCCACATTGCGTAGGGTAGTCCCCACGCTGCGCAATGTCGTTCCCAAATTGCGCAATAGAGTTTCCAGAATGCGCAGTATGGTACTGTGACTACACAACAAGGTCCCTTTAGAATTAAGTTATCACTTTAAGTATTTTATTCTGGCTAACGCCGAACAATTTTATTCAAATGGATAGGAACATCTGTGTGAAGCAAGT
The DNA here is from genome assembly GCF_046742065.1 of Oratosquilla oratoria. Lineage (NCBI taxonomy): Eukaryota > Metazoa > Arthropoda > Malacostraca > Stomatopoda > Squillidae > Oratosquilla > Oratosquilla oratoria. The sequence continues at coordinate 18,620,586 of NC_134782.1, forward strand.
ATACTGTGTAATAAAGTCAAACACCATTAATGCAAATACGAATTCAATAGCGAAACACATTTAATATATATGTATATTTTGAAAATCTAAATTTCCTGTAATTATATTCATTATGTCTGGAGATTGTGGTGGGGATGGATAGGCTATCTGCTTGGGAGATTGACCTAATAAGATCAAATAAACAGAGAAAGTTGAATGTGACTATGTTGTGACTGTGTGATGTGACTGCCACGTTAGTTAATTGACACTGTTCACACTAGCGGTTTGAACCTCAGCGGGTCATTTGCGGTGTAAGTCATTGGAAACGTCCATACACAACTAGCAGTTTTTCCTTGACTGTACGGTACCGCTGCGGTTTCCGCGCGGTTCAAACCGCTAGTGTGAACAGGGCCTAAGGGTATAACAAATACTGAACAAGCTGATCCTCAATCAGGTCTCACGCACAACAGCGGCGCGAGATTGTCTATAACAAAAACACTAATCCGGCAAAACTGAGACCCTGTTCACACTAGCGATTTGAACCGTGCGGAAACAGCGGCGGTACCGCATAGTCAGGGAAAAACCTCTGTTTATGAACGCTTCCATCGACTTACAATGTAATTGAACTGCTGCGGTTGAAACCGCTAGTGTGAACAGGGCCTTAGGCATATGTAGTGGTAAGATATAAGTAATTCAATGTAATTAAGTGGCTTCAACCACTGTTAGTCGACTGTGGCGCCACAGTGGTTCTAGCGGCTGTCTTGCAAACTAGGAACCATCAGCTTTAGAACACTTTCCCTAATCGTCGGATTAATAAGGTTGAGCCTATATAATTAATGTCGGTCTGAGAACTGTACTCGCGTCCACATGTGTGTGTGTATGTGATTCACCATGGTTTTGGATCACGTGTTGGACTCGTGGTCGACAACTACCCCCCCGGAAGAAAGCTCAGAGCTCATATATGACCGATCTATGGGTAATGCTCTGACTTTACACGCACGCACACCCCCAACTCCCCGTCCACGAGAGTTGGAGTAACAACCCCGCAGCGCAGCGATACTGAAATTATTTTAGCCCTGGACGGGATTCGAACCCGGACCTCCATGTGTGTGTGTGTGTGTGTGTGTGTGTGTGTGTGTGTGTGTGTGTGTGTGTGTGTGTGTGTGTGTGTGTGTGTGTGTGTGTGTGTGTATGTGTGTGTGCGTATGTGTGATCCACACAGGGTCACTGTTCTCACCTTGCAGCAAACGAGTCATGATTGCTTCCCTGGGTCTCACCCAGTTTGTTTACATTTCCGTTTTCTCTTGCCGGCGGCTCTTCGACGGCGCCGTGTGATGGATGGTTGTACGCAGGAGAACCGGGTATCTGGAGGCGGAAGAGGAGGAGGAGGAGAAGGAGGAGGAGGAGGAGAAAGAGGAGGGAGAAGAGGGAGGAGGAGGGTTATTGATGAGGTACCGTGGGAGAAGCCCCGAGTTCTTCGCTTCATCATCTCACCCTCGTCTCTTCCTTCAGGAATCCTGGTGGTTCAAACGTCTGAGAACAATGCGCAGCTGGAGTGTAAAGTTCCCGTGCACTTGTGGCTATAGAGCGCGGTTCATACAATCAATGTTTCGGCACCAAGTTCCCCCTTTTCTCGGCAGCTTTTTCCCGAAAAAAAAAATGGGAACTTGGTGCCAAAAAATACTCGTGTGAACAGCATTTACAATCGCTCAGAATGGTGAAATGCAGTCAAAAACAAATTACTACGGTTTAATTCTATTTCGTTTAATTCCTTACGTACCAGAGAGCGGGGGCTAACGGCTGACGCCAGGCGATTTTATTCAACTATGTGGTAGCCCAGTCGATAGATGAAGAGTTCCCCTAAAAAAAAAAAAAAAATAGAATAAAAAAAAAAAAAAATCATCTCATGAGTAACAGGAATACCCAAAAGAAAATGACTTTACGTCAAAGTTGTTAAGTAGCGGATGAAGATGAGAGGCCTACGCCAGGAGGCGCTGAGTAACTGCGGCCGAAACTTTGCCCTATTACGCACTTTAAGGACTGTTGGGGCAGTTAACTAATTGTCACTGCTGGGAATTGGAAAGAAGTGCGGGATTCAAACCCACAACTAAGCTAATGCGAGACCAGTACGCTTTCGGTAGCGCCTTAAGCTTTGTAGGAATGTCAGTTTGGGGCATATATTAAAGGAAAGGGGAAGGTGGAGCTATTTGATAATATCCTCCACCCGGAACCAAGTAGAGAAGATTCCAAATGAATCTGCCCTTTTTCATGAAGAGAAAGTAAGTCTGGTGTCAATATAGAAGCAGTTTAGCCAATGGTGTAGTCAGTGAAGGGAATAAACTTCCGCAGATGCTACGGAATGAACGCAAAGAATATGATGAGGCGTTTGCTTTTGTTTTTCCCGTTTTTTTTTGGGGGGGTCTTCCTTTTGTGTATTTTTGTCTTTTGTCTTTTTCTTCTGTATCTGACCTCGTTATAAACCAAAAGGCCTCCTATCGGCATGTTTTGTCTTCGAAACCTCTTGTAACAGATTTGTTGATGTTAAGGATACTATGTACTCGTATATGCCACTGACTACCTTCCCTCCTCCTCTCGTTTCAGATGAATGCGAGGGGGACACCAGCAGCAGCCTCGTCTCGAGGATGATGGGCGGCGCGACCATGAACCCCACAGGGATCCTCCAGGGCACGGCGACCTCCCTCCAGCACTCCCACGCCCTCGGCACGCCCGTTTCCCGCGGAGGTCCCGTCACCGGGGGCGGGGGTCCGCCCGTACCTACCGTCGGAGGAGATCCTAGCCAGTGCGCCCCTCTGAACCAACCTTACGCAGCCGACGTGTGTAGCTATGGCCCCATGTACGGGGCTTACAACTACGGGGGCGTGAAGGCAAGGGCGTCACCCTACGCCCGCACCTCGCCCGTCTACCCGCCACCCTACCCGACGCCCGCGCAGATCAACTCTCAGCTCTACAGGCAACCGCCCAACTATCACGACTATTCGACCAGATAGGAGACGCCCCTAGCAGAGGAGGCAGTGGGGCGGTGGTGGGAGGGGGAGAGAGGTGATGGAGGAGGAGTGGGGGGGGGCATGGGAAGGAGGAGGGGTGCGTGAGGCTGCTCGAAGTGGTGACCGGGACTTGCGGTGGCCACCTCAGACCGTCTGCTTCTACGATGCCTTCTTCAGATGGTTCTTGGAGTCTTGAAGAAAGCTTCTAGAGGTCGAAGATGCTTTCGAGATGTGTCTTCATACGTTTCATCCTGGAGCCAAGGAAGAGGAGGAGAAAGAAGAAGAAGAGGAGGGAGAAGGAGACCGACAGCAACAGTACAAGATGAACAGGAAGATGAAGAAAGAAACCAGAGGACCTTATATTATTTATTTTTTTCTTCTTTAGGAGGGGAAAGTAGAATAGAAATTATATTATTTTCGATATATCAGAAACGCTTCGAATCATCTTTCCTCTGGTTTGTTTGCAAACCATAAGAGAAAGAACTCAAATAAGAACTCACTGTACACATATCTCTAACGCTGGGTTTAACGACACACACAAAATGCCCAGTATATGACGTCATCACTCAACCATTGACGTCACAAATCGACCAGTGACGTCATAAATGGTGACGTCATAATCTCATGTTTCGGCTATGGACTGTTTTGATATCTGATGTCAGCCTGATACCTGATGCATATGATGTCAACTGGATCAGTGACGTCACAACTCAAACAGTGAGGTCATAACTCGCACACGTAAGGTCACTGAAGCGGTGACCTTGCGTGATGCGGTGAAGGAAGCAACAGCACCGTTTCGTGGTTTGTGTGGAATAAGCCCGCTTGAGGACTGAAGATAAAGCATTTGGGATTGCACGCAACAAACCTTCTCACTATTCAACATTGTAAATAACGATACGAATTAACTTTTGCCTTATTACACTCATACTTGGTCGCCAAGGCCTATATGGACACAGTGGCCCTGTTCACACTAGCAACTTGAACCACCGCGATTCAATTACAGTGTACATCATTGGAGGCGTTCACATATAAGCACGCAGTTTTCCCTTAAGTATGTCGTACCGCTGTAGTTTCCGCGAGGTTCAAACCGCTAGTGTGAACATGGCCTACAAAGACTCCTGGACAGTTGGATGGAACAAAACATTACCCAATCCCGCCCAAAGCAACGTTACTAGGAGATCGACAGAGTACTGTACAGGCAGCTGCTTGTGTCCCTTCCCTGCTCCACAACCATCACCGAAGAGATGTATAGATACATAGAAAAATGTATCTTTGTTCACTGTTTTAAAGTCAAGAGTCTGTGAATGGGCTTCTGTAGAAATCTGTATCTTGTAGAGCAAAGCTCAAGCTTGATACAACATTTTGCATTGCGTTATAATACATTTGTGAAAACTCTAGCAAGCATTCAATGCAACAAGATACGGTATATAATCCAGAAGATTAAAAAAGAAATTTGATTGTGGGTAACGGAATAATTTCAAACAGATCTGCGACATGACGTCATCAGTGACCGTTATGTCGGTTGAAAAAATTAGCTTCTTGACCTTGGTTTTCCAACAGAGGGTCCATCCAGAAGGTAGATATGGAGACTCTTTAGGCAGCCATCTAATCTTTATACATTTATGGGAAACAAATAATACATTCTGAGAACATACAGGGTGTGATTTGGACAGGATTCATAAGATGTATGGTGCTACATAATGGAAATTTCATACATAATCACTCTTCAGTAATGAACAAGGTGCTAATCATGTCAGTAGAGTGCAAAACACTATGGTGGGCACTATACACGGCCAGTACTTAACCCCTCAACTGAATAAAATCACCTGGCGGCAGCTGGATTAGATGTAATAGTCGCCATTGCTGGTGAACCTTTTGGTTGTTTGAAGCCGCAACCGTGGCTTGGTGTAGTAGAGTGATTTAAAAAAGCAAATCCTGTGATTTGATGTCACCCCTCAGCTAAGAACTACTCCATGGGTTTGTGAAAATTACCCTATGCAAAAGCTCGTAGTAAAAAAAGGACAAAGATTAAAAAAATATATATGCATATATAATAATGATCGATGGCAACTCATCTGATAATTGTCCCAATTCAGTCCGTTCACACTCACCTCAATTGTGTTCGTATTTATATAAAAAAAATCAGTTACAATACATTAGTGTTTTCTAATGATATGTGCTTATCAATAGTACCGGATATAGTTTTGCTATTTATGACATGCTGAAAGTGTTTTTGAAAAAACAAACAATCGGAACGTATTGCAGTGCTTTACAAGAACAGCCTTGCTATTTATAATCAGATGCACGAAATCTGACAATTGCGAGAGATTGACATTGATAGACATCTTCCTGTGAAACAGACTATACCCTTGTAAATGCAAGAGAACTCGAGAAAATGATGGATATATATATAAGAAAAAAATGGAAGAAAAAAAAATCCAAAATGTATCGTGCCTTCACTCACCGGTGTCTTTATTCTCTTGCATTTGTCTTCTTCACTGACCACATATATGCCTTTTGTTTTGCTCCGAATTTTTTTTTTTTTATCGTACGAGATTATCCTATTTTCCCCCACCCTCTCCTACGACGACGCTATTCTCATTTCTAACATTGCTCTTCCCATTTTCACTTTTCATTCTGTCTGTCATTACGATTTGCAACATTACCTTGGATATCATAATTTTTTGTTTTATTTCTTTTTTGAAGGCAACGTATGTCTCTGGACCTAGAACATCACGTTTTCCTTTACAGCATGTTAGACTTTTGTCAATTTCCGATTCGTTTTCATCAATCCTTATTTCTTTACCCTTTTGACCCAGTTTTATGACACGTCCATGACACGAGGGTTCAAGCGATAATCTTCTGTTTTGTTGCTTTGTTTACATTTTGCATTTTCCCACTTCCTGTGCTCTTTCTCCTTCCGCCATCTTTGTTTACATATGAGAGGGAGATCTTGTAGGAATACTGTGTCAAGCTACAAGTAGCCTTCACACTAGGCACCTTTGCCCTGGGTGCACGGACTTCTGGGGCTAGTAAAAGTCACCAGCAACTAGTTTAGTCTAAAGTAGTCTAAAGAGAATAGTTGGATGTTAGAACAAACCGAGTAAGGGACATACTCATCCTCTTGAGGAACAAAGGGCTGCATCACTCATCTCGCTGAGTCAAATCACATTTTTTTTTTTGTTCTGTGTGAAGGTTCCTCAAGTCTTCCTACCCTTCAGACATTTAATTTTTCTCATTTTTCTTGCGTTCATTGTGACGTATCTTTCTCCCTCCCCTTCTCTCTCTCCCTCTCCCTCCCCTTCTCTCTCTCTCTCTCTCTCCCTCCCCTTCTCTCTCTCTCCCTCCCCCTCTCTCTCTCTCCCTCCCCTCTCTCCCTCCCCCTCTCTCTCTCCCTCCCCTTCTCTCTCTCTCCTTCCCCCTTTCTCTCTCCCTCCCCCTCTCTCCCTCTCCCTCCCCCTCTCTCCCTCTCCCTCCCCCTCTCTCCCTCCCCTTCTCTCCCTCTCCCTCCCCTCTCTCCCTCTCCCTCCCCTTCTATCTCTCTCCCTCTCCTCTCTCCCTCTCCCTCCTCTTCTCTCTCTCTCCCTCCCCCTCTCTCCTTCTCCCTCCCCTTCTCTCTCCCTCTCTCTCCCTCTGCCTCCCCTTCTCTCTCTCTTCCCCTCTCTCTTCCCCCCTCTCTCTCTCCCTCCCCATCTCTCCCTCTCCTTACCCTCTCTCTCTCTTCCCCTCTCTCCCTCTCCCTCCCCCTCTCTCCTTCCCCTCCTTCTCCCTCCCCCTCCCCCTCCCTCCCCCATTCTCCTTCTCCCTCCCCCTCTTTCCCTCTTCCTCTCTCCCTCTCCCTCTCTTCCTCTCTCTTCCTCTCTCTATTCAGTTTCTTCATAGGCTTGCTTCCCATTACATTATTCATACTTTTCTCGTTCATTTTATTTTCTGATTATATTTCTCAGTGTTATTCCCAGCACATAGTACCAACATCTGAGGGATGAAACCTCATTATATCCTTATAGCATATCTTTCAAATTATACATTTATATAGATATTATATATATATATTGACACGTATAAAGAGATGTATATATTGTTATGTATTTTCTCTGTATGTACTTTTGCTATGTGTAAGTTGTACGTATGTGCTTAGGAGGATTTGTGACGTCATGGAGGTTGTAAGTAATAAGAAGAGTAAATCAAGAACGAGTTTCATTTTACCTTAAAAAAGCCAAGAACTATATGTGTATAATGTATATATATATACATATACATACATATATATATATATGTATATATATATATATATATATATATATATAAAGATAAATAAATGAATAAATGAATAAAAATTTGATAAAATAAAAAGCACACACACATACACACGCACGCCCGCACGCCTACTCTTAGTTTACGCACTGTAAGTACCCTATTGTTGGAAAAATAAATTTGACAAAGGTCAACGAATGTTTAATACATCTAAACAAGAAATTTAATAGTTACCTTAGAACAAACTCTGTCCTCCAGACACACAATGTTAGGCTGGTAGTCTGCCCCACGTTGGGTGCCGAATGCTATGCTGGCGGTCTGCCCCACGTTGGGCCGTCAAATGTTAGGCTGGTTGAAGGCAAACTCTGGTGGATATAGAGTTGGTTATTTATCAATAAAATGTTGAGCGCCAGTGGGGGGGGGATAAGACGGCGAGGGAAGTGACGACTGTGTTTCAAGTCGTCTCTCCGGGCGATCTGCTTGCGAGGGAGCAAAAGCGGTGGTGATGGTAGGGTGGAGGCAAGAAAGCAAGAAGTAACGAGCTGTGCTCACGTATGCTCCTCCGAGGCTATCTGCATCTTCGGGCATTGACCTATCCCTTATATACACGAGCATGTCATGACCCGTGCTCCTAATTGCAGTGAGGCGAGGGAAGGCGGAGTTAAAACGTTCTGACGCTGGTGACTCACGAAGAGAGAGGGTAGGCGTTCCTCAATAAATCCAGTGTTAGGTCACGTGCTGGCTTTGTGTGATGATCATGAGGCAGACCCTAGCGCTGATTAGTCATCCTGAGGTCCCACCAGTGATTCCCTCAAGGAGGCTTTGTCCCACCCGTGGGCCTCAAGGAAGTTCTGGGTCGCGTCGCAGCTGGGTAGATGCGAGTTGTCCCATGGGGCCACTTGGGGGTCAGTAAGATCGTAAGACGCCGAGAAGAGGTGAGGCGAAGGAGTGAGAACCGATGTGTGACGATGTAAGGACAGGTCGTGAGGAGTATTCCTAACACACTTTCTTTCTTAGAACAGATCTATTTAATTACCTTACTAACACTTTCTGAGAAACCTGGTTTGTGTGCACGAGACCTAACATTCTCTCTACCTTCTACCACTCTCTACCTCTAACTCTACCTGACTCTACCTCTCTCGACCTCTCTGCTTCTCTCCTACCTCTCCCTCTTTTTCAACCTCTACCTCTCTACCTCCCTCTTTACCTCTACCTCTACATCTCTCTGCTTATCTCTACCTCTCTACCATTACCTCTCTACCTCTAAATCTACCTCCCTCTCTACCTCTAAATCTACCTCTCTCTACCTCTACCTCTCTTTGCTTCTCTCTATTTCTCTACCATTAACTCTCTACCTCTAAATCTAGCTCCCTACCTCTACCTCTACCTCTCTCTAAATCTACCTCTCTCTCTACCTCTTTACTTCTCTCTACCTCTCTACCTACCTCTCTCTACCTTTACCTCTCTACCTCTGCCTCTCACTCTACCCCTCTCTAAATCTACCTCTCACTCTACCTCTACCTCTATCTCTACCTTCCTTTCTACCTCTCTCTACCGCTACCTCCTCTCTACCTCTACCTCTATATATACCTCTACCTCTAACTCTCTACTTCTACCTCTATCTCTACCTCTATATACCTCTCTCTACCACTTTCTTTCTGTACCTCTCTTTACCTCTAACCCTCACTCTGCCCCCTCTCTACCTCTACCATTCTCTTTCTTTCTTTATCTCCCTCTGTCCATTTCTACCTCTACCTCTACTTCTCTAACACTCTACCTTCTACTACTCTACCTCTCTCGACCTCTACCTCTCTAACTCTATCTCTACCTTTCTACCTCTACCTCTCTCTTCTTCTCTCTCTCCCTCTACCTCTTCCGACCTCTACCTCTTCCGACCTCTACCTCTTCCGACCTCTACCTCTTCCGACCTCTACCTCCTCCGACATCTACCTTTTTCGACCTGTACCTTTTTCGACCTCTACCTCTCTACCCACCTCTCTACCTCTAAATCTACCTCTCTACCCTTACCTCTCTACCTCTAAATCTACCTCTCCACCCTTACCTCTCTACCTCTAAATCTACCTCTTTACCTCTCTGCTTCTCTCTCTACCTCTCTACTTCTAATTCTACCTCTAACTGTTTATACCTCTACCTCTGACTCTACCTCTAACTGTTTATACCTCTACCTCTAACTCTACCTCTAACTGTTTATACCTCTACCTCTCTCTACCTGTTTACCTCTCTCTACCTCTACCTCTCTATACATCTACTTCTCTACCTCTAGGTATCTACCTATCTACCTCCACCTCTATCTCTCCTTCTCTACCTTTCTACTTCTAACTCTACCTCTAACTGTTTATACCTCTACCTTTGACTCTACCTCTAACTGTTTATACCTCTACCTTTAACTCTAACTCTGTTTATACCTCTACCTCTCTCTACTTCTACCTCTCTCTACCTGTCTACCTCTCTATGCATCTACTTCTCTACCTCTAGGTATCTAACTATCTACCTCTACCTCTATCTCCCCCTCTCTACCTTTCTACCTCTCTACCTCAACATTTCTACCTTTTTACCTCTCTACCTTTCTACCTCTACCTCTTTACGTATCTATATACCTCTCCCTCTCTCCCTCTACATGCCTCTCCCTCTCTCCATCTACATACCTCTACCTCTACATACCTCTACCTCTGACTCTACATACCTCTACCTCTACATACCTCTACCTCTGACTCTACATACCTCTACCTCTGACTCTACATACCTCTACCTCTGACTCTACATACCTCTACCTCTGACTCTACATACCTCTACCTCCCTCTCCCTCTCTCTCTCTCTCTCTCTCTGTCTCTCTCTCTCTTTGACGCTTACCGCCACTGATGCCTCCAGCGGTCCCGCGGTGCCGCGAGCATCATTAGACAGAGATTAAAATCGACCCCAGCCAGCCAGCAGCGGCAGGGCTGTCGTCTTGTGGCGGACGCCGCCGCCGCAGACGATTCTGCCCTGCACTGACGTCATTCACACT
>NC_134782.1:18635848-18643348 GCF_046742065.1 Oratosquilla oratoria
CCCACACACACACAATCACACACAGACACACACACACACACACACACACACACACACACACACACACACACACACACACACACACACACACACACACACACACACACAGACACACACACACACACACACACACACACACAAACACAGACACACACACACACGGCTCGGCTCGACGGCGCAGTGGTAGCGTTTGCAACTGTTACTTCGGCGTTCCGAGTTCGAATCCCGCCCGGTGCTGTAATAATTTCAACATCTCTGCTCAGCGAGCCGGCACTCCAATTCTCGTTGGCGGGGAGTTGGGTCTGTGTGTGTAATTTCACATTACCACCTATAGATCTGTCATATACGAGCTCTGAGCTTTCATCCACGAGGGTAATAGCTGTCGATCACGATTCCACCACGTGATCCAAGACTTGGTCAATCTCACACACACTACACGCACACATACGCACACACGCACAGACAAGCAGACACACAGACTAGCAGACACACAGACAAGCAGACAAACACAAACACACACACACACACACACACACACACACACACACACACACACACACACACACACACACACACACACACACACACACACACACACACACACACACACACACACACACACACACACACACACACACACACACACACACACACACATTTTTTAACCGTGGGAAGAAATGCATAATACAGGAATATGGAAAACGCGATCATCCTGCCTACGGCCATTGTTTAGAAAAACACCAAAATCTTTCGTCTTCTGAAACGACAAACAACTTTCCCCTCCATGAATAACATTGTGTTCTGTTCAGAACATTCGAGAATTTTCTATGAACACGTGGATCACAAAAAAAAAGAACAAGAAATAAATAACACAAAACAATATGATAATAATCTAGGAATCCTCGTGTGATGACCGAAACTAAAGCGAACAGAACGAAACATTGAGGTAAGACGGCCGCGAGGCTACCGCCGCTGTAGGCTTGAAGTGCCTAAGTGTTTTTGTAAGGTGATCGTGGCATCATTAATTAAAAGCACATTACCTAATACTCTCCCCCAACCTAAATTCCCATCTCCCTCCCTCGTCCCTGTCCCCCCCTCTCCCCCTCTCCCCCGTCTCCCCGTCCGCCGCCTCCCCCCCCGTCTTCCCTCCTAACGTTACCATCTCGTATAAATCATGTCTGTCTAGAAACGGTAGGGGGGGGGAGAAGGATGGGGAGGAGATGGGTCAGGTGTCTCTCTGGGAGTCTGCAGGGTATAACAATCTTCCCTCACCCCCAACTCCTTACACACATTTGTTATAGACATCGTGACACACAACCTTGAAATAATTACCTTTAAACGAAATTATCGAAATCTACGTTTACTCGTACTTGTAAATAATAGCGTGTATTGGTTATTTCTACATTATTTAAAAAAATCAAATCTACTCATTTGTTCCCCCCTCCTACCACTCCCACACACCCTCCATTCCCCATTTCCTCCCTTTTCACTACGGTTCCCCCCCCTCCCCCTCCTACAGTGCCAACCTTTCCCACCGGGTATCTACCCCACCCCCCGACACTTCTCAGCATTATCTTCCTCTCAAGTACGTCCTCTTCTCACGTTTAATGTACCTACATGAATATACATCTTTGCATATGAAAAGATATACACACACGTGTGTATGTTTGCGTGTGTGTGCGTGTGAGTGTGTGTGTGTGTCTGTGTGTGTGTGTGTGTGTGTGTGTGTGTGTGTGTCCGCATGCGTGTGTGTGCGCGCGCGCGCTTGTGTGTACATCTTTGTGTGTGCATATACATATGTATCTACAAATACAACTATCATATTCACTACACAATTTAAACACCGTGAGCATCAATTTCCCAGCTGAACTATTAAAATAATTTATCTAGAAAAATACCACATAATTCCATCTATTCAAAACGTATCTTTAACGCCAGTAGATATCCCCAGGGTAAGGTTGAACAGACTATAGTTCGTTGTAGAGCCTTTCTTCAAACAAAGTTTTTCTTAAGTTCATTATATTTGGTGTTATTTGGTGTTATTCGTGTTTCGTATGTGATGCTGTTTACGACGCCTCCTCTTTCTCTCTCTATTTCGTTCTCCTTTCCCACGGTAATAAGAAACCTCTTATTGAATAAAACCTCGGCGAGTTGGTGAATTGGATACAGTACTTGCCCTGTGTCCTCGAGGCCAGTGTTCGAATCCCATCTCTTAAATGGCGATTTCTATAAAGATGTGATGCTTCGTTTCTCATGCTCATCACTGTGATGATTGGTGTGATGATTGTGATGATTGTCTCGTGGTATGGAAAGCGATTCTTTCGGTGGGAAAATGTCCGACATGGGTTCTACAAGACAACTCCAAAAAAAAAAAAAAAAAAGAAAAAAGAAAAAAAAATTGGTGGGTTTGGGGAATGTGAATTAGTTTGTTTCGAAATCCCTCCAAAACATTCCCACTCTTCTGAGGTCAGTGAGGATACGTTCCACTAACAACATAACCATCATTAACAATCTTCCCACCATTACCACCAACAGTTGTTACCACTTACACATCCCCTAACGATGGAACCACAAAAGGTAATTCATATTCTTTGAACATTTCGATTGTGAAAGATATTTGCAAAATAGAATATATAGATAAAGGTACTATATGTTAGTATTTGGTATATATTTAGCTATATCAAGTGCTTCTATCCTTATGAGACACTATCGTTGAGAAGAATCACAGAGATAGTAAAGGAGAAACATGAGAAAGTCCGAAGAACGGAGGAATGGTAGAAATTAAGTGATCAGTATTTTTTTAGTAGATATTCTAGAATCATAAAACAATATTGCGTGAATCTGGTCCGTAAGGGTGCCTCAAAAGTCCTTGAAATATCAAATACATACAAGTTAAGCAGTCAATACCCCAAACGGGGCCATCTGACGCGGTTAACATATGGAAGTTGTCGTCGAACTTTGGAAAATTGACTGAAGAGTTTCCCCTCAGTCACAACCCCGTCTTGTTCCCCTCTTTTCTAATCCGGTCCTTCCTCGCCTGCGTCAGCACCTGAGGAGGGGGACATCTTTCCACTGCAGAGGGGGAAGAAGAAATCCTCTGTAGAGTAACGAGGATCAGGATAGGTCTCGAACGGGGTTATGGGGGAGTGATGAGGACGTTTTAGACCTGAGTGTGTATGGGGTGATGGGTGAGGACGTTTGAGGCCTGAGTGTGTATGGGGTGATGGGTGAGGACGTTTTAGGCCTGAGTGTGTATGGGGTGATGGGTAGGGAGGTTCGAGTACTAGGCGTGTATGGGGTGATGGGTTAGTTGTAGGGGATGAATTGCAGTGGGATATTTTTGTGGGTAGGTGGGCGTATGAGGCCATTGGCTCGTATGAGGGATGTAATAGAATGAGGGGGGCGATGATGGGTACGACGATGGGTCCCTGCGTGAGTTGGTCCTAGGAGATTTCAACACAAAGAAAGGGAAAAGTGATTTACTTGGTGCCACTGAATATATATATAATGTGCCAAGAATTCAAAATCTTCGGTTTTCTTGAAGAGAGTCTTAGATTAAAAAAAAAAAAAAAAAAAAAATCATATATGGTTCTGGTATTCAAAGAACCCCGTGCAGAAGTGCTCTTATGACAGAGACATGCAGAGACAAAGAAAGAAAGAGAGAGAGAGCGAGAGAGAGAGAGAGAGAGAGAGAGAGAGAGAGAGAGAGAGAGAGAGAGAGAGAGAGAGAGAGAGAGAGAGAGAGAGAGAGAGAGAGAGAGAGAGATAGAGAGAGAGAGAGAGAGAGAGAGAGAGAGAGAGAGAGAGAGAGAGAGAGAGAGAGAGAGAGAGAGAGAGAGAGAGAGAGAGAGAGAGAGAGAGAGAGAGCTTGGTTCTTCACTGTGATTTTCGAGTATAAAAAAATAATAATAATCGACGATTCTTTATGAAGATATGTGTTTAATGCAACGGGCCCATATGTTCAAGATATGGACAGAAGAAAGTGCCCTCAAGCCTTACTGATGGACTTTACCTCCTCTTCCCCTCACCTACGCCATTGCCACATATCATTTCCAGTTTCTTGTTCTTCAATGTTTCGATTTTAACGAGACATTCTCAGAAATTTTGTTTTTTTAAATTTGAGGACTCCAACTGTACAACTCAAAAAAGTCAGAGGAAGACGAGAGACCATATTACGTGCACTTGAGAGTCCTTCATACATTTCCTCTCTCTCTTACCAAACCAGCAAAGAACAGAGACCCACAGACTTCATCTTCCGGGTTCTTTGGCCCGAGATCAGACGAGGACCAGAAAGAAAGACAATATCCCGCGGCGGAGGTCAGACCTGTCCGAGACGCCGTCACGGACCGACCGACCACGTTAATCCCCCTCCTCCCCCCCCCCCCAAAAAAAAAAAATGATCGTCCGGGATGTGACGCGTCGTTCCGGCGTCACCTCATCCATTTTCTTCTGTCATGGACGTGTCCGTTACGTCCAGCGTGAGACAGTTACATAGATGTTATTCTCAGGCGAGGAGAGGACAATGAGAGAGAGACAGGGAGAGAGAGAGAGACAGGGAAAAAGAGAAGGAGAGGGAAAAAAAGGAAGGAGAGGGAAAAAGGGAAAGAGAGGGAAAAGAGGGAAGGAAAGGAAAAAGGGAAGGAGAGGAAAAAAGTGAAGGAGAGGGAAAAAAGTGAAGAAGGCCGGGAGAGAGAGAAGGAGGGCGGGAGAGAGAGAGGGAGGCGAGAGAGAGAGAAGGAGGGCGAGAGAGAAGGAGGGCGAGAGAGAGAGGGCGAGAAAGAGAGGGCGAGGAAGAGAGGGAGGAAGAGAGGGAGGTAGGGACGGAGGCAGAGAGGGAGGCAGAGAGGGAGGCAGAGAGGGAGGCAGGGGAGTAGTGGAGGGAGTAGTGGAGGGAGTAGTGGAGGAAATAGTGGAGGGAGAGAGGGAGGGAGAGAGGGAAGAAGAGAGAGAGGGAGGGAAAGAGGGAGAGAAGGAGGGAGGGAGAGAGGGGAGGCAGAGAGGGAGGGAGAGATAGAAAGGCAGGGAAGTAGTGGAGGGAGAGAGGGAGGGAGGGGAGTACTGGAGGAATAGAGAGAGGGAGAGAGGGAGAGAGGGAGGGAAAGGTGGAGAGAGGGAGGGAAAGGTGGAGAGAGGGAGGGAAAGGTGGAGAGAGGGAGGGAAAGGTGGAGAGAGGGAGGGAAAGATGGAGAGAGGGAGAGAGTGAAGGAGAGAGTGAGGGGGAGAGTGAAGGGGAGAGTGAGGGAGAGAGTGAGGGAGAGAGTGAGGGAGAGAGAGAGGGAGAGAGAGAGGGAGAAAGAGAGGGATTAATTGTCTGAAATGTTTGGGAGACAAAGACTATTTTATTTTACAATGGTTAGAATGTTTAGTTATTTCTGCTCATTAATATATTATGGTTATTAATCTAGGTTACATAGTATATTGTGTATGGGTAAAAGGTGTTCTTGGGAATCAGGGATACTTCACGGTTTGATCACGTGAAGGAAGAGGTTGGTGGTGTGTGCGTATGTATGTTCGTATGTATGTTGCTGTGTAGTTTTCCATTGTGTTGTAATCTGTGAGATTATGGTTACAGGCTACCGAGGGTAAGCAATTCGTGACGAATAAAATCACCTGGAGGCTACCCAAATAATCAGAAAAGTACCAACGGGCAAGGAAGGGGGAGAGCAATCACGAAGATGATTTAAATCAAGCGGCGACAACCATAAAGATTATTATTTTTGTGCTATTCCTGGAGTCGATTAGAACGTACAACTTTGGATTGGGAGAACGGTTGTGGAAATTTTCTTTGTTTTAAAGAATGATACATAAGCTTGGACATGGTTGTAGATCTCTCTCATGGTCAGGATACGTAAGAAGAAAAGGGGAGAGAGATAAAAAGAAGGAAGAAAAAGAAAAAAAAAGAGTGAAAAAAAGAGAAAAATAAATCGCATCTTCAGGAACTGCGTGACTGCACTGGGGGTGCCATAGCATCAACAGCATCAACAGCAGCATCAGCAGCAGTAGCAGGTAGCGAGGTGACTTGTTTACTGCCTCAGCCGCCAGATGGCGGGAGCCGCGGGACCAGTGTAAACAAAGCCGCAACGCCTGCGGCGATGGCGGCGGGACAGGGCTTGTCCGGCAGCCCACGGCGCGCCGCCAGAGCCGCAGTCCACGGGAATATACATATATATATATATATATATATATATATATATATATATATATATATATATGTATATATATATATATATATATATATATATATATATATATATATATATATTATACACATAATTCAGTTACATTTCTCTTAAGTAAATTCCTTGACTTTCCGAAGATTATTGCCCCAGACCAATCAATATGATGGTCGAAATAAAGCATTATTTTCTTGGGCAGACATTCCACAATATCTGTGTTGGGAAAAGCTTGTTTCCAAGTTTTTCCCAGTTTGTCCAATATGAAACTTGCCACAATCTTTGTAAGGAATCTTATACACTACCCCTTTTTTGTTAGGCGGGGTAGTGTATAGAGTGGTCATATTTAAATACTACTCTGACATTTAGTTTCTTGAAGAAGTTTACAGTACCTAGAAAATTGTCGTGGAAAGGAAGAATAAAGTCCTAAAGGATTACAAAGTTATTGTGATTTTCTTGTTCTTCATTATATGCTTTGTAAAACAGTTTCTTAGCTTTATTATGCAATTTTTTAAGAATATGGAGGATACAGATATTTTAACTTTTCTCCAATATTCAGGATAATTCTTGTTTTATTGTCAAAAAATTCCTGGTCCGAAATCCCATAAGCTCTTAACTACATAGAAATAAAGACAACAAATCTTTTGACATCGATGATGATGATTAGAGTAATAGTGAAAATATGAAAAAATGTTGACGTGTTTTCTGTAAACGTTTGTTTTCAATATTTCTTTACCTCTGATTATTTCTACATCCAAAAAGGGCAACCTATTACCTCATGAGTGAAATTAACAGAAAGGACAATTGAATTTAGTTAAAGAAGGAGTTCATTAATGGTTAAGTTATTGGGCCAGATATATAGAATATCATTTACACATCGAAACCAAATAACGTAAGTTTAATCACTTAAGGATTTTATAAAAGATTATATTAATTACATTTCTCGAAGAAAATTGTGTAATATACATAAACAGCTTCACATTGAACGTATGTAAAAACTGAATGAAATTGTGTATAGAGTGTAAAACTGCTCCAGTTTGTTCAAATATTTGTCAGATGTTTCAGCTCAGCGTCTAGAGGCGAAAAACCAGATGAGTGTTTGTGTGTGGGGGGTTTGAATCCACCTGTGTCAACGCGTAACGGCAACAAGAGACTAAGGTATTAAGCCTATCAGTGTTCGATAAATTCATTCATGCCTAATCATCGCGCAGGGTGGTTAATATATATATATATATATATATATATATATATATATAAATATTCAATCTCGTAAGTCATCTGGAAATTTCAAAGCAAATCCAAACTTTCGTCACCTTTGCTAGACCTC
>NC_134782.1:18648348-18665848 GCF_046742065.1 Oratosquilla oratoria
AGTGCATAACAATAGCAAATTGGTATTACACATTACTATGTTGATGTTGCGGATTCAGCCACAAATGAATAAAATCGCTTAGCGGCAGCTTGGTCAGCAAGAAATATACGAAAGAAAATATACCCCAAATAAATTCTGAAGGAAGGGTAGCGTCGTCGTTACCATGACAACCATGGCGCTTTGTTTACATTGTGCCAATGACGTCACGTGGTAATCCTACTCTGTCCTCGTGAGGTGTAGAGGGCGCTGGTGATCAGCTGATGGTGTCACGACGATGACGAGAATAGCCTGCTGCCAACCAGGCTAAAAGGAAAGGTAGCAACAGGTATGTAAGGGACGATGTTTGAAAAAATTACACGATAAAAATTAGATAAATAAAATAAAAGTAAGGGTTCCCATCCTTTTTTCATGTATCCTGTACTTATGCGTTGCTGTTTATTGATCTCCTGAACACATCATTGAATAAACTTGCAAGGCATTCACAAACTTCCTTTTACCTATCTAATTTTTAACTGTTTATCAATGAATCAAATAATTGATTGATCAATCAATCAATTCATTCATTCATTTACTTATATATTCATTTGTCTATTTGTATGTGAGCGTACGTGAGCGTGTGAGTGTGTGTGAGCGTGTGGGTGTGTGTGAGTGTGAGTGTGTGTGTGTGTGTGTGTGTGTGTGTGTGTGTGTGTGTGTGTGTGCGTGTGTGTGTGTGTGTATGCGTGCGTCAATGACGTTGCCCAAGGGGTCCACAGACCGTAGGTATTCTCATCTCGTGTGTAAGAGATCCGAGTTCGAAACCCGACAGCAATAACGAGGTACCTCAGTGCCTTCTTTTGTCCCACTAACGAGACACTGTGGCACTGTGGCACTGCATCTCGTGCTTTCCTTTGCAGTGAAGCACTGTAGCAGTGAAAAGGAACAGATGGCTTGATGTCCTCGTCACTGGCACTCTGTTCTTTGAACTTTGGTTAATTTTATTATTCAGGAAATTCGTTCGATTCGTCCCTGATACTGAAAATTCTCTCTTATTGGAAATGCCTAAAAACCGGAAACCTCTAAAATTAGAAACAGAAGCGACATTTCTAGAATTTAAGAGAATATGTGGAAGTGCCTCGGGCACTCGAAATATTCCTCTAAATATTAGAATTTTCCCTAATTTGAAATAATCCTAAATTGCAAACATTATACTGTTTCTTCTTTAGGCGATGCGAGTTTCTGTGACATAAAACCCTCATGCCCGTGTCACACTATGCGGCGGTGCCGGACGCGGCCAGATGATGGTGAATAAAATCACCTAGCGACAACCAGAACATGATATAACGACCCACCGGCCTCAGTCAGTGCAAAGGACCTTTGAATCGTTGCCTGTTGCCATGGGGTTGCGGGTATCTTGCGATTACGAGTTTACTGACCCTTGTACGATAAATAGTACTTTGAAGGATTGTACAGAAATGTTTAGTGTAGGAGAATTAAAGAAAGACCATGTATGTATGTATGCATGTATGTACGACGCTTACCACATAAAAACATGGAGTTTTAATATACTGTGCAAATAAGGTGGAATGATGTGGAAGTCTACGCATATTAAACACAATATTTCACAATAACGGCATCTTCACGCGCACGCATGCACGCACCCACCCACACCAACCTACCCACACCTACCCATCCACATCCACATCTACACCCACCCATCCACATCCACATCCATATCCACACATCCACATCCATATCCACACATACACATCCATATCCACACATCCACATCCATATCCACACATGCAAACATCCATATCCACACATGCACACATGCACACACACACACACACACACACACACACACACACACACACACACACACACACACACACACACACACACACACACACACACACACACACACACACACACACACACACACACACACACACTTCGACAGAACCCTGTTAATTGAGTCTCTGATACATATTTTTCCACATGTAAAGAGGGGTTGCCAGCAACAACCCCTTGAGCAGGATTAATCTTTTGTCTAACATCTTTATTTGTTCATCTAATTATCTGTTCACTCATATATTTATACATTTATTCATCTATACATTTATTTATGTATACGTACATTATTCATTTATTATTTACTTAGCTATTTATCTATCTAGTCATCAATTCATTTATCTGTTTATCAATTCATTAATTCATTTATTTAAATATTCATCTATACATATCTATTTATCTGTTTATTAATTTCTGTTTATTTATTTTTATCTATATATTAATTCATTTATTCATTTATTCATTTTGGGGAAGATCCTGACAATTTTCTGTCAGCCGAGTGTTGGAGTGGAAGGGGAGAAAATTGGCTTAAATGCAACAATATAGAAATATGTTAGTTAACTCGTTTAACTCTGAAACGACGTGGATTTACCCAAGGGGAACAAAGTCACCCAAATGAAACCAGACATCAAATGTTTAACTTGATGAATGAACGAGTTGACAGATTTTGCTGATTTTGATACCATTAACATCAATAGACTTTATCTAGTTTAGTAAACCCAGTTTCCACTAACACCAGGTTAGTAACACACCCTTCCCCGATCCTCCCTACCCCAAACTGAATTAGTTAAACTTAATTACCACTTTCTACCCAGAGACATACTTCATTGATTTTATTCTGGTTGGCGCTAGGCGATTGGCTAGAAGCGCCGGAGACAGTCATCTCACGAATGACACACACCTCCGTGTCGCCCGGAAGGATTTCGACCAAGTATCGTGTCGGAGGAAGTGTCTAGAGTCAGTGGTTCCCAAACTGTGGGTAAATTACCCCCTGGGGGGGAGGTAACAAATTTCGGGGGTAATGGAGGGCTGACAAAAAAAATTAAAAATAAAATAGAATAAAATAAAATCAAGAAAATATCACGGTACCCGGCATTAGGATTAAGGTTAATTTAGTACATATAATTGTAAAACTGAAAAAAAAAATGTTTGGGAACCACTGGGACTCTAGAGGGCTAAGAAGCTTCGGTTCCGTCCGCTGAGCGCGCGACATGTAACAACTGGTTCCACGCTCTGACGTGACGTCATGAAAGTGACTCAGCGTATCACGTGACGACGACGACGACGACAACAACAACGACAACGACACCGCTGATGATGCCAGGGATAGCATGCCTCGCACTGCAACAGCTGATTTCATTCAGCTTGATAGGTCACAAGATACTATATTAAGCTCTGTATACTGACATCAACATAAATATATTTTAAAATGTTCTCGAGTTGTTCTTAGATATAGATTAGTCCTCAATTATAAAACTCTGGCGAGTGGCTCTGGTCCGTAGGGGTGTTAATAAAGTTTCTAAATTATTGACCACATGCAATTTACGCCCTCAATACGGATGAAGGTGCTGTTAACAAGATGAATAAAATCCCCTGGCGCCAATCAGATTAAAAAGTAAAGTGCCACTTGGTAGGAAAGGAACATATTCTAAGTCGTAATTTCTTGGTAAATAAAAATTGTCTGGTGTTAAGTGGGCCCTATGCGATCAATATTATTGCGCAATATTCCGTATTGTACAATATCATTGATGATGTAGGGATGGTATTGAAGAGGCACACGTATTTGGCGCATACATTTGGTGTCTTCAATATATTGTGTCATTCTTCAATACCATCCTTACATGGTCAATGATGGTATTGAAGAGGCGCATGCGTTTGATCTGTACATTTGGTGTCTTCAATATATTGTCATTCTTCAATACCATACTTACATCGTCAGTGATGGTATTAAAGAGGAACACGCATTTGATCTGTACATTAGACGTCTCTAATATATTGTGCCATTCTTCAATACCATCCCTACACCGTAATAAATTATATTGAAGAGGCCTGTACATTGGACGTCTTCAATGTACTGTGTCATTCTTAAATACCATCCCTATATTGTCAATAATGGTATTGAAGAAGCCCACGTGTTCGGCATGTAAATTTGATGTTTTCGATATATTGTGTCATTCTTAAATACCATCCCAATATTGTCAATAATGATATTGAAGAAGCACACGTGTTCGGCATGTACATCTGATGTCTTCGATATATTGTGTCACTCTTGAATACCATTCCTACACCGTCAATAATTTTGTACAAGCGTGTACAAGTGTATATCTCTCCGTACAGGCGGGACTAGAATCGTCTGGTACCTGTAACATAACTGAATAAAATCGTCTGGCGCTATATGAAGAAACCTTTTGTACATCAGGAGTTGAAGGTAATATTTTTAAAACCTTTTGCCAATTCTGGCGAACACTTTCTCTTGTTAAAAAATATAATTTTACTTCATTGGATATACTTACTGTGTCTTGCTACATTGCTTATGTCCAAGGGCAGTAGGAGGGATACATGGATAACCCGTCATCCACGAAGAGCTAAGACGAGAGGAGGGAAAGGGGGGTGGATGGGAGTGGAATGAGTGGACGGGGGTGCGTACCTTTGACCTTTGACTTGGCTACCTCTTTCATAAGGGGAAAAAAGCCCCTTTTGGTATATAGATAGATAGGATATAATTACGAACATTACCGGTAGATTTTACAGATCTACCAGTATGCGGGATGAACTAGAAAGATAAGTTAGAAATTTTTGATAAAAATGTAATTTGTAATAGGAGAAAGCCAGGACTAGCGAAAGGTGTAAAGGTAATATCACACTTGGCTATTTTTCCTCCGATTAATTGGCGGTACTGCCCACCTCCAGCACATTTTCCGCCGTGAAATCACTGTGGCAAATATTCTGTTTTCTCAAGAAAGAAAGAAAAAAAAAATAGAATGTCATTTGATTTGCTGGAGGAAATTTAGTCTCCTCCAGCATATCAGATTCCTTCCCGAAAGCTTCGGACTGCAAATCTGTTCCAACAGCCGGAGGAAAAATAATTTAGTGTGATAACGCTTTGAAATTTCGACCGCAAGGAGTTTAGTCCCGCGGTTTTATAACGGACACCCCGCGGGATCTCGAACCCGTGCCGAAGAAGTCAAGATGAAATTTACAACCGGTGAACTCGTGTGTAGCTTTCGG
This sequence comes from Oratosquilla oratoria, assembly GCF_046742065.1. Lineage (NCBI taxonomy): Eukaryota > Metazoa > Arthropoda > Malacostraca > Stomatopoda > Squillidae > Oratosquilla > Oratosquilla oratoria. The sequence goes on from NC_134782.1 coordinate 18,653,410, forward strand.
CGGTCTTCGGAGGGCGGGGAAGGGATGTGGGGGGAGTGGGGAGAGAGGGGGAGGGAGGGGGAAGAGGGGGAAAGGTGAGGGGGGAATGGGGGAGAACGGAAGGGTCGATGGTTCCGTCGGCGGGGTCAGGTCCTTAGCGAAACTTCGCGTTGAGACGTGGACCGCCAACAAGGGGGTGGCCTGTAGGCTGATGGCTGGTTGGCGATTCGGTCTCAGCCCCCCTCCCCCCCTTCTTTTTTTTTTATTCCTTTCTTACTATGTTTTTTATGTCTCTTTGTATCTTTTTTTTTCTTTGTTTTTTCTTTTCTGCAATGTCTTTTTTGTTTTAGGGTCTTCTTCTTTCCTTTCCTTTTTTCTTTAATTTTATTTTTTATTTTTATTTTTTACTATGTTTTTTATTATACAGTCTTGTATTTTTAATTTCCTTTTTCTCTTAAAAAAATTCTTCTTCTTTTCCTATTTTTTTATCATCAATTTGATTTATCTATCTATTTTTTTTTTTTACACCGAAGTCCATGGTATGGTCGGAATGGCCGATTTAAGCCCAGGATAGGTGTAGAGTGTTGACTTTTCTTGGTTCCTTTGAGTAGTTTCCGTGCCTGATTTACTTCAGAAGCTGCACCAAGAAGGAACCAGGAACAACTAGCATGGGCAAGCATCATTGATGTCCGAGTACAATAATCGACCTGGGTGGCGAATTCTCCAACCACTTGTGTGTGTGTGTGGTGTGTGTGTGTGTGTGTGTGTGTGTGTGAGTGTGTGTGTGTGTGTGTGTGTGTGTGTGTGTGCGTGTGTGTGTGTGTGTGTGTGTGTGTGTGTGTGTGTGTGTGTGTGTGTGTGTGTGTATGTGTGTGTGTGTGTGTGTGTGTGTGTGTGTGTGTGTGTGTGTGTGTGTAAGAGAAAGAGGGAGAGAAAGGAGAGAGAGAGTTGGGGAGGGAGAGAAAGGAGAGAGAGAGAGAGAGAGAGAGAGAGAGAGAGAGAGAGGAGAGAGAGAGAGAGAGAGAGAGAGAGAGAGAGAGAGAGAGAGAGAGAGAGAGAGAGAGAGAGAGAGAAGACAAACAGAGAGAGAGACAGAGAGAGAGAGAGAGAGAGAGAGAGAGAGAGAGAGAGAGGAGAGAGAGAGAGAGAGAGAGAGAGAGAGAGAGAGAGAGAGAGAGAGAGAGAGAGAGAGAGAGAGAGAGAGAGAGAGAGAGAGAGAGACTCGAATATTTGTTCGTTCGTTTGTATCTTTGTTTTTCCAAAGATGAACATTCTTAACTAGAGGACGACGCATGGGGCCGCCGATTAGCTAAACCAAACTAAAGGGAATTTGGCGACTTCGTCCGTAGATATCACAATCCATTTCTGGTTTACACTGTATATGAAAGTAACGAGATAATTATTTTATCATTCCGTTTCATCTGTCGTTTTAATTTCAGTAATTAAATGAACTGCTTCAGCGAGAGTAAGAAAACTAAATCATTATAAGTATGTTATCATATCCTTCTATGAAATACAATGATATAACAATATGATGACCTACAATTATAATTACTAAACTTTGCAATTATATTATTCTATTAAACTACATTATCATTTCATCATATCAAAGTATATCATCATGTTATCATTATATATTATACATATATCATATATGTTATCATTATATGTTATGTTATTACATGTTATCATATATCAAAACGCATTATTGCCTTATACGGCAACAAACGGTAATGCCATAAAGCGTATATAGCTCCTCTCAGGCCCAGAGACGATTAGGCTTATTTTTGGGAGTGATTTTTTTTGCAAATAAAATAGTCTGATATTAGCCAGAATAAAAATACAAGAAGACACTCATGAACGAGTTAATCGAGATCAGTGTTAACCGAGATTAGCGGTAACTTGAAGAGCAAACGGGTCTTCTCAGCCGAATAAAATTATTTGGGGTTAACCATAATAGATATTGGGGTGCGACTCCCTGATCTAAATAAAATCACGAGCCGGCAGCAATAACAATTGGTTAAAGCGAGGATGAAGGGTATTTTGAAAGGGAAGGCAGCGGGGAGGGAAGAGGAAGAGGAAGAGGGAGGGGGAGGGGGAGGGAGGAGGAGGGGGAGGGGGAGGGGAAGGAGCAGGTGTGGGGGGAGGGGAGGGGAAGCAGAGAAAGGAAGAAGGGAGGGGGAGGGAAAAGGAATTGGAAGAGGGAGGATGAGGGAGCAGGTGTGGGGGGAGGGGAGGGGAAGGGAGTGGAAGAGGGGGAAAGAGGAAGGGAGGGGAGTGGAAGAGGGGAAAGGGGGAAGGGAGGGGAGGGAGGGAAATGAAAGAGGGGAAAGGAGGAAAAGAGGGGAGGGGAGTGGAAGAGGGGAAAGGAGGGGAGGGGAGTGGAAGAGGGGAAAGGGGTAAGGGAGGGGAGGGAGGGAAATGGAAGAGGGGAAAGGAGGAAAAGAGGGGAGGGGAGTGGAAGAGGGGAAGGAGGGGAGGGGAGTGGAAGAGGGGAAAGGAGGAAGGGAGGGAGGGGAGGGAAGAGGAAGTGGAAGAGGGAGGGTGAAAGGGCGGGTGTGGGAGGAAAGGAGGGGAAATGGGTAAAGGTGGAAGGGTGGGAGGGGGAGGGAAGAGGAAGTGGAAGAGGGAGGGTGAGGGAACAGGTGTGGGGGGAGGGAAGGGGAGGGGAATGGGGACGGGAGGGAGTGGGTACACGAGAGAGGGAGGAGGTTTGGGGGGGAGGGGGAGGGTAAATGCGTAACAGCAGAAGCAGCTGGGAGGGGGTTGGGGTTTGGGGGTTGAGGGAGGAGAGGGTGAGGGGTTGGGGGAAGCTACGAGGGAGGTGGGAGGGGAGATAGGGAAAGGGGGGGAAGGGGCGAAGAAGGAAAGAAAATTGTCTATCAACAAACATACCCGTTCTCCCGCGGGTCTAGGATGAAGCAAAGTTCATTAATCGTTTTTTTTTTTTTTTTTTTTTTTTTTCGAGGGTGGGGGCTGCATCCTGGTTCTCTTCAGCTAGGCACCCCGGGGGCATTTTTCACGAAGACCAGACCCTGCCCATTTAGACATGCCCGTCTACACAAACAAACAAGGATGCAAATCTGCTTACAGAAGCAAAACGTCAATAACAATAAATAAAATAAAAAGATAAAAATAAATGAACAGATAAGTAGAAAAAGTAAATAAATGAATAAATAGATTAATAGATAAATAGAAATAGAGAAGTAGATAAATAGATAAGAATATAAAGGCCAATTGGCACCAGGGGGCAATACTAATCAAAATAGATTTATTTTTATCTGAGGTTAGTCTCCAGCAATACAAAAATTCTGTTCGACTTATTCCCTTCATTGACTGGATCTAATAGCAATGGAATTTTACGCTCGGATTACATAAACTGCAGAGAAAACGAAACGAAACAAAGCGCAATGTGATAGTGTGGATGAGGTGTAGACTCATTCTCACTCCCAAGACCAGTTCTCCTATTCATGAGAAATACCAGGTCCCCTTCTCCGAAACAACACGCCCAGACCCTGACTATAAGTAGGCAATGTTTGGAAACCGAATTAATTAAGAAAAGAGTTAAAGTAAACAGTGTAGAATTATATAGAGAATAAATAAATCAAATGGTTGATGATCAGTCATTGTCAGGTTTGGGGTCAATGAATAGTGGAAGTGAATTATAGAACCTGTCTTATTTCACTACAGTTACAGAAGGATAAGAATCCTAATAGTAATAGTAGTAGTAGTAGTAGTAGTAGTAGTAATATTTGTAGTAGTGGTAGTAATAGTACTATAATCAATTAATGATGATAGTGATGATGATTGATGATGATGATAACTAGGATGATAGGATCAGTATCCTTATTAGTAGTAGTGCTATAGGTAATATCTAAGGGGTAGTCGAAATAGTAGTATAGTGCTAGTAGCGGCAGAGAGACGGGAAGAACAGCTATTGTCGAGTTTGGCCAACCAACATTGACCAGACTCTTGACTATAAACATTTAGGGAGGAGTTGAGGGAGAGGGGAGAAATATAGGTGAAGGGAGAGGGTGGGAGAGGAGGAAGGAGGAGAAAAGAGAGAGGACGAAGAAGGGAAGGAGAAGGTGTATATTAGTTGAAAAGAAGTAAGGAAGGCGAGATGGAAAACAGTGGGACGGGCAAGGGAAAGAATTTAGAATGGAATGGGTAGCAAAGACAGGATAAATAAATAATAAAAAGAAAGGGAAATGATAGGAAAATAATGAAATGGATAGGTTAGTTTAAGGGAATGGATAAGGTATATTCAAGTAATGGATATTTTAGGAATGGATAAGGAATATCTAAGGAGATGGATATGGAATAATCAAGGAGTGGATAGGGGAAATATAAATAGGGGAAATGGAAGGACTGGATGGAGATAAAGAAGGGAATGGATAAGGATAAATGTTGCAAGATGATTGAAAGGAAGAGTCAACCCTTTAGATGTCTAGCGTGCACGCGCGCGTACACACGCATGTGGTGTGAAAAGGAACTCCGGCGTCTCCAGACAACTCTCAGAGGACCCTCTATTATGCTCGGATCTGACTCCCTAGGGATTCTCCACTGTGCTCTGATTTTCCTCCAAAGGGACCGTTCCATTGCCATCGGATCTGAAGTGACCAGAAAGCCAGGCGTTTCGGACTACGCCCAACACCTGCGGAAACAATAGATACTTCTCCTTTCTTCATTGCTAATCTTTCCAGATCAACTTGTGTCAACATTTTATTTCTTTATCACATATTTCCCGTATGTTCTTTGTCCTTTGTAAATCGTATGTAAATACATCCCTTGAATGGATACCGAGAGTCCAGACTCAGCCCATGCGTTGTAAATTGTAGATACAAGGAAATCATCTATCATTGTGGCAACAGCCTACTTGTACCCAGTAAATTATAATCTGGCAACCCCCCCTCCGAGTCTTCCTCGGAGGTTGCTCTTGTTCGTAAAAGAGAGAAGACAGACATTAAAACGAACGGACTTGCTCCTAGTTTTGCAACACCACAAACAAATGTAGATCTTAACTACAAATCTACATATATAAGGGACTGTATAGGGATAAAGGGGATGGATAAGAATAGATAAGGGATTGGATAAGAATAAGAAAAGAGATGAATAAGGATAGATAAGGGAATGGATAGGGATAAAAAGGAGATGGATAGAGATGAAGAAGGGATGGATAGGGATGAAGTAGGGATGGATAGGGATGAAGATAATGGACAGGGATAAAATGAGATTGGATAAGGATAAAAAGGGGATGGATAGGGATAACAAAGGTAATGGATAAATATAAAAAAGGTACTGGATAAAGATAAAGAACAATGGATAGGAAAGGGGGAAGGGATTTCACAAGAAAACTATTTGATGAAGGAGAGAGCTGATAGGCAAGGGAGGTAAATGTTGGAGGGAAATATATCGAAATGGAAAATGCAGATTTTCAATCAAGGAAAATGAAATAAAGATGAGGGAATTATAAAGAAATGTGGAAAGGATGGAAGAATGAAAGGAAGGAAATAGGAAATGGAGGGAAGATATTTAAGAAAGGAAAAAGAAAGGAAACGAAAAAAATAGAATAAATATAAGCAGTTAGTGTGAAAAGATTAATGATAGTGAATGATAGAAAATGAAAACATGAAATAAAAAGAAAACGCGCTATTGAACACAACATTTAATTTTTTATTAATTTCTTTATAAATTACTGTATTTGGTTAACTATTCTTTTTACTTATCTTATTACCTAAATAGATTAGAATGATTAAATAAAGATGAATAAAAATAAAAATACTTTTAAGATGGTAGTGTGAATAGAACATTATTTCTTTTATTTACTAATTTCTTTATTTAATCCTATATTAGGTTAACTACTTTACTGTTTTCTATTTAACTACAAATCACTTATGTATTAATGTATTAGTCTGTTTGTTTAATAATTTACTTTCTGGATACAATATTTTTTGTTCTTTTATATATTCACTTGTTTCTCTCCTCATTCGCCTACTTGTCTACTTGTTTATTTATGCATAGATTTATTCATATATTAATTAACTTTATTTTTTGCATTTATGCATAGTTTACTTATTTTGCATAGTTTATTATGCATAGTTTATTTATGTATAGTTTATTATGAATATTTTATTTATGCATAGTTTATTATGCATGGTTTATTTATTTAGCATTTATGCATAGTTTATTTATGCCTAGATTTATTCATATATTAATTAACTTGTCCATTCATTTACTTATTCATTCATCGATTTGTATATCTTTGTTCATTCATTTACTTATTCGTTCATTTATCCACCCATCCATTCATTCATTCATTTAAAAATTCATTCATCCATTCATTCATTTAATTATTCATTCATTTAATCACTCATTCATCCATTCATTCATTTAATCACTCATTCATCCATTCATTCATTTAATCATTCATTCATTCATTCATTTACTCATTCATTCATTCATTCATTTACTCATTCATTCATCCATTCATTCATTTAATCATTCATTCATCCATTCATTCATTTAATCATTCATTCGATAAATAATTCATTCACCCATCCATTCATTCATCCATTGACTTAATCATTCAATCATTCATTCATTTAACTATTCATTTATTAAATCATTCATCAATTAACTTAATCATTCATCCATCCATTCGTTCAATCATTCATTGATCCATCCAACCATTCATTCATTTATTCATCCATTCAGTCAATCATTGAACCATTCAATCAATCATTCCTCCATTCATTCATTCATTCATTCATTCATTCATTCATTCATTCATTCATTCATTCATTCATCTATTCAATCATTTATTCATTCCATAGTGTATGGAAAGATATCACGAAAACTACCCATAGAAGAGGCGAATCCGAATTCTCTCTGTTACATGTAGTGTGAACAAGAGAACAAGAATGTACTTATTTGTATGGAATAACAGAAGACGTATGAAATAGAAGAAACGTGTAAAGTACTATTTATGGACAGCTCAAGGGCATATCTGGTAACTAATCCAGTGACAAAAGACAAACACTCGCTCACCCTTCCCTTACATACGCATGCGCGCGTGCGCACACACACACACACACACACACACACACACACACACACACACACACACACACACACACACACACACACACACACACACACACACACACACACACACACACACACACACACACACACACACACACACACACACACACACACACAGGGTCTCTCTCTCTCTCTCTCTCTCTCTCTCTCTCTCTCTCTCTCACACACTCACAGTCACACACACACAGTCACACAGTCACACAGTCACACAGTCACACAGTCACACAGTCACACAGTCACACACAGTCACACACAGTCACACAGTCACACAGTCACACACACACACACACACACACACACACACACACACACACACACACACACACACACACACACACACACACACACACACACACACACACACAAACACACACACACACACACACACACACACACGCACACACACAGTCCACACAGTCACAGTCACAGTCACACGCAGTTACACAGTCATACACTCACACACACACACACACACACACACACACACACACACACACACACACACACACACACACACACACACACGCACGCACACACTTACGCACGCATGCACGCACGCACACGCACACGCACACGCACGCACGCACGCACACGCACGCACACGAACGCACGCACACGCACGCACACGCACACACGCACACACACACACACACACATAGTCACACAGTCACACACACACACAGTCACACAGTCACACAGTCATGCAAAATATCTTAACCTCTGTATTTTCAAAACTGAAATGGATACAGAATCCCATGTACATTGTAAGCAATCAACAATGGTTATATATTATAGAGCACAATATTAGCCATGGTTAGCCCTTCCTCAATTTCGTTCTTTCTATAGTTCTCTTTCCTCATAGAAAACGTTACAATGCGATGAGAAATGTTTAAGCCCTAGCTATTCTATATGACTATGAAAGTTTATTTGAACTTAGTTAAAATTCCATATGGCCTAGTACATAAGAACATACGAATAAAGGAGGCTGTAAGAGACCATAAGGCACACACTAGGCAGTTCCGTGTCCATTATTTCCTGTCATCCCCATCCATAAAGTTGTCTAACCTTTTCTTAAAACAACCGATAGTTTAAGCGCTCAGTATATGGTTACCAAGTCTATTCTATTCGTTGACCACACTATTAGTAAACCAATTCTTGCCTATTTCCTTCTTAAATCTAAATTTGTACAGTTTAAAATTATTACTTATTTTCTGTCACTGATCCAAGCTCTAATTCATTCTAACACTTTTTCTCTTATGCCATGGGTTTTTATTTTATTTAGTAGTCTCTGGTGGGGCACCTTGTCGAACGCTTTGTTAAAATCATGGTATATAAAATAGTAATTGTCATTGTTATCTGACGACTTATATACGTTAGTGTAAAAATATAGAAGATAAGTCACACTTGTAGAAACCATGCTGTGAGTCACTAATTGAATTGTGTCTCGATGTAATTTTCGAGTCTATTAACTATACATTCAAGCATTTTACCTATAATTTATTTCAAACTGATTGGCCTGTTAGTTGCTTATAAGACGATTTATCTCCCTTTTTGAAAACAGGAACAAAGTTTGCCTGCACAGAACTAGTGTCTACCGACTTGTTAACTGGTCGTAGATTTCAAATTTACACTCTTTAACCACTCGGAAATATTTTGTCTAGACCGGAGATTTTGTAGCTTTAGGTCTCTCAACCTGTTTGATTATCTCAACCTTACTAATGCTGATATTAAATTGTCTACTTTCTTCATCCCCACTGAAAATCGGAATCACAGTCAGGTACCTTATCTAACCTCTCTTAGTAAACGCAAAGAGAAAATATTTGTAAAACGCCTCACTCATTTATTCCTCCGATTCTATCATGACATTTTCATTGTTTTTGGGCTTATCCTTTCCTTATGTTTTGTTCTGTAGGGATAAAAGAAGCCCTTTGGGTTGGATCACCTTGTCTGTCAACCATAATTTGATTGTTACGTTTCGCTGTGCGCGTGTTCTTTTTAACCAGTCTTGCCATATCGTTATATTTAGATCTAAGGTGTGTTTCTCAGTTTTTTATTCTTGCGGAAAGTCCTCCTCTCATTCTGATATCGTATATCAGCCTGTCCGTCCTCCATTTGGGAGTATTACTATTTTTCCGTATTGACTGGAGGGTGATAAATTTATTTTGTGCAATTAGAATTAAAGCTATTAGGTTACTGTACATTTCATCCAAATCGCTGACCGGGCTGTTGACCTTGAGCTTGTAAGTGACCTGACCTGAGGTACGCACATTACCCTCCGTGACCCGACACACTGACCGCGCTAATGACGTCCGGACTGACCGTGCATCTCCCCTCGTCACAGCACCTTGGGTACGTCTCGTAAGTGACCAAATATCTTAAATACTTTCTTATCTCATCAGAATTGGCTCTCCTGAAGTCCGGTACAAGAATGTTATTCGTAATATTTAATTCTTCCCAAATAGTATTAAATCTTATTCCTCGATGATCGGTAGAGCCTAGACTATCTCCCACTTTTACATTTCTCGTTAGGGGCTCACTATTAGTTAAAAGTTAGTCCAGAGTATTTTCTCCCCTCGTAGGATCAGTAATAATTTGTTTTAGAAAATTATCCTGCACCGCATATAAGAAATTTTGCGCGCGCACACACACACACACACACACACACACACACACACACACACACACACACACACACACACACACACACACACACACACACACACACACACACACACACACACACACACACACACACACACACACACACACACACACACACACACACACTCTCTCTCTCTCTCTCTTTCTCGGTGGCGCGGTTGGTAGAGTCTATGACTGTCACCACGGCGGTCAGGGTTCGAATCCTCCCCAGGGCTGAAAATAATTTCTGTATCGCTGTGCTTCGAGTCGTTACTCCAACTCTCGTGTGCGGGGAGCTGGTTGTGTTTGTGCGTGTAAGGTCACAGCATTACCCATAGATCGGTCATACGAGCTCTGAGCTCTCTTCCGAGAGGGAAATAGCTGTCGATCACGAGTCCAACACTTGATCCAAAGATACCAAAATACCAAATACTAAGGTGAATACACACACACGAGCGCGCGCGCGCACAAGCAAATACCATATATAGTTCTGGAGTCTACTTATTACCAATAGCTCTTCACCATTCACTCCTTATAGTGCAGGAAAGAAGACTTGAGAGGTATAGGGCCAAAACAAGCAAAAATCACCACGAATTTCACAAAAACAGAAGAAAGAAATCAAGCAAGAAAGAAAACAAAACACCTATTTATCCACCTATCTCTTAGTATACCAAAGGCTTCTTCTCCTTGATAAAGGAGGCAGTCAGCCTAGTTATCCACCAAGCCCTACCCATTCCCTTCCTATGTATCTTTCACGAATTTGTTTCCCTTTTCTATTAGCTCCTTTTACAAAATTCTACCATGGCTACTTTTAGTTTTCTCTTACCAAGACGAAATCATAGAAAGTGATATTTTTAGGGGGTGACTATAAATATATCTTATGAAACATACTGTGTTTACCATAATATGGTATTAAAAATATTAACTTCTTTCTTTGATATAAACAGATTGATGTTATGATTAATTTAATCTAGAGGTACTGGACTACATGTATGCAGAAAAAATAAGGTGCTGTACTATTTGAAATAGTAATAGGTGATTAAAACAAGCGAATCGAAAATGGCTCCATAACATCTGTCCTTTGGTAACTGTATTTTCCTGTATTTTCAAGTCAAATAGGAACAGTGAATCCCAGGCATATAAAATAAATCTATCCAAAATATATAAGTGAAAAAATAGTTGCAGCTATTTTTATTTATGTTTTGTTTTTCTAGAAAACGATTATATTGTGTCCCTCGTTGGAATTCAAGAAGCAAAGGAACCAAAGCCTGATTTCCTTCACCTTCTCACTATTAAGAGGAAAAAATTACTTGATCTTTGATTCCGAGTACTTGAAGATGCATCTTTCTACAGGCAAAATGTACATCATAGAAGGGAAATACAGATTAATTTGATCTCGTTTTGGTAATCCTAAATTTTCTCTTCCGCCTACATCTAAACATTGATAATGCAAACAGAATCCACCAAAAATATCATTAACACTGAGCATATTGTCCTATTCAACCAAAATGTATACATACATAGATAACTTGTATATGAGTATGTATAAACACGTGTATATATATATATATATATATATATATATATATATATATATATATGATATTTATATATATATATATATATATATATATATATATACATACACACCACACACTTTTGGATTAATAACGCAGCATACTTAGCGTTAATAATCTTATGCACATTTCCATGTATGTATACATGCACACATGTATATACGTGTACATATGCAAAAGCATGTGTACGTGGTATACATATATTATATGTACGTACATATGTACATTGTACATGCATACATGTAGTAACCGATGCTTTTGTTTACTACAAGTGGTGAAGAGTTACTTCAGTGAGAGAAATGAGTTTTTAAAAACAAATTTTGTCGGAAACTATATATATATATATACAGTATATAGATATATATATATATATATATATATATATATATATATACATATATATATATATATATATACATATATAAAACGATATGAGGAATACCCAAACGAACCCACCGGTCTTGGCGATGGAACATAATTTTGATGCAAGAACGACATTAACAATACGTTTTATAGCAAAAAAAAAAAAAAAAAAGAAAAAAAAAAAAAAAAAAAAAAAAAAAAAAAAGGTTTACAGGATGCGATTTACAATTTATGGACTAATAGTACTAATATTTATACACATTTACATATATATCTGAGACGTAACAGTATTAATAATGGTTATATGGCCATATTTCTGTAATTAAAGTTTTAGCGAGGAGGTGACAATATTAATAAAGAAAACGACTATGGTACAAGTACTCTAGAGAGAACTTGTACCATACGTGCATATATATTCATACACGTGTACATTGTGCGTGTGCAGTATACATGTATTCATATATATCTACACACACACACACACACACACACACACACACACACACACACACACACACACACACACACACACACACACACACACACACACACACACACACATACCTGGAAAAGAACAATATACTAAATCCAATACATTTCGGTTTTGGACAGGGTAGATCATGTGCCACAAACTTCAGTTGTTTTTATTCAAGGTTAATATATATAATGCAAGAAAGGGACAGATGGGCAGATTGTGTTTTCCTGGACATAGAAAACGGTTTGATAAAGTACCACACAAAAAACTACGAAGAAAAATCGAAACAGGAGATGTA
>NC_134782.1:18670848-18678348 GCF_046742065.1 Oratosquilla oratoria
TGAGGTAATAAAAGGGGCCAATAGGATTTCATCCCATTAAGGTTCGGAGTTAATCTCTGTCATGAAAGTGACATACGTTCTTAAATTTATTATGGCTAGGAACGGGCGATCTTTATCCAGCTGAAGGAAACTCTCTCATGGACTGAAACAGGAAACATTGGAGCTCCTTTCTTCCGATAGTGCATCTTCAATACATTTCTTTGAATGACAGATAGGCGCATGGTCATAGTGTGAAGTTGCCTACAAGGATAGAATCGATGGTAAACTACAGGTCCATCCTACGAAAAAAAATGGCAGTGTTTCATTCATTTGAGAAAAAAATTCCAAAACGAAACTTAATTTTTTTTTTTTTTTTTTTTTTTTTTTTTTTTTTACCTCACTCCCATACGGAGTCCGAGAGCAAGGTATCGAATTAGGTCGAGTTTCTTTGTTAACAACATTATAACAGAATAACTCAAGGTGAAGGTAAAGCAGAGAACTGAGATGGGAAGAAAGTTATTGAGTAGGGTTAAACAGTAAGTGGTTTGGGCATATGGGAAAATGAACGAGGGAATCCTAACAAAATATGGAAACTAGACGTGGATGGAGTGAATCTGAAAGGAAGACCGAAAAGGGGAGGAAAAGTTGGGAAAAAGGGAGTTTAGAATCCGCTTAGTATATTTACCGAACATGAAAAGAGTGCAAACGATAGGAATGAAGAGAAGGAGAATGTGAATGAATGGAGGGATAACACGGCTCGAAGGGATCTTCTTCGCATCCATTTGATAAACCTTTTGAGTAAATGTTGAGATTACGGGACTACTTATAGCAAAGTGCTGGAGGTAAACCAGCTCCTACTGTCTGGCCCTAGAGAGAAGGAACTGTGCCTTGCTGCACTGCTTTTCACCCGAGCCGTGTGGCGGGGGCCAGGGCGACCCTTCATCCCTCAAGGCGATGAGATCGGAGAGGTTGGTATGGGTTTTATTTGTACATGTTACGAGTGTGTGCCTTAACTCGGCCACGTACACTACTCGATGGCGCAGTGGTTATAGTTCCCGGCCGCCACTATGGTGGTCAGTGTTCGAATCCCGCCCAGTGCCGAAATAATTTCAGTATCACTGCGCGGCGAGTCGTTACTCGCAACTCTCGTGGGCGGGGAGTTGGGTGTGTGTGAGTGTGAGTGTAAGGTCAGCGTTACCCATAGATCGGTTATATGAGCTCTGAGCTCTCTTCCGGGAGGGAAGAAGCTGTTGATCACGTGTCCAACACGTGATCCAAGACCATGGTGAATCACATGCACACAAACAACTTGAAGTGGAAGCTGTACATAATTATCAACATAAAGTTTCACATTCACTTTATGAACTTTGTTGCTACCGGGCAAGGTTTGTTGTGCATGGCACCACTCATTCTTTTTAATCGTTTATGAAATAGATGAATCAAGAAAGAAAATAAAGAGATTTTTCTTAGAGGTGCTGGTAAAATTACAACCCATTGCGATACTGACAACAACAACAATACATATCACCGTCTACAAAACCTGATAATAAAATTTTTAATTTTTTTGAAGGCAGAGTCTTTCGAAAAACGTTTCCAGTAAATTTTTCTTTGTAGGAAAGGTCATCATATTAAGACAGCAGGTTAGGAATTGTAGCAACGAAATTAGATTGGACACCGAGGTTTAAGAAGAGCTAGTTTACCAACACAGTGGTTAACAATTGGGATAGACTTAGTAACCATGTAGTGAGCGCTGAAACTATCAATTGTTTTAAGAAAAGATTAGACATTTTTATAGATAGAGATGACAGGTGTTAAGGGATATGGAACTGCCTAGTATAGGCCTTATGGTCTCTTCCAGTCTCCTTTTTTCCATGTTCTTGCGTTCCCTCCCGCTACACGCCTCTACCACACGACCTTCGGTTTCCATAGGCCATCAGATATTCTTCGACTACGTTGTGATTTCAGGGCTCTTTCATCATTGAGATTCGCTGTGAATGAGAGCAGGAGCCGCGGACGAAGGCGTGTTAATAATGGTCCACCAGGTCCAAAATTTCATGTGGAGATTACGAGAAAGCCGCGGCCACATCCTGCTGCTACAACATTCAGTTGCCCGGGAAATGGGGGTCGGGGGTGAGGTGGGAGATGTGTTTTGTTACAAGATTTACTGGACCGAAAAGACCCGACGCGTGCCCTTGTTGCAGGACGTCACGGTCACGTGACAGGGGCGTGACGTCATGTCGCGGTTGGTTGCGCACGACGTGAGGTGATGTGATGTGACGTTGAAGCTTATCGGAGCCGAGAATGACGTCACCCTGAAGGGTGAGCCAGTGGTTGGTCCAATGTAGTGTGACGTCATAATGAAGTGCGTATGACGTCATTGCAACGAGGTCTGGGGTGAGATGGTGGTGGTGGGAGAGTGGGAGGAGGGGGTAACAGCTGGCGGCTATAGCTTTCGTTGGCAGAGTTCCATAATGTCATGGCTCCACCTGGGAGAGGAAGAGGAGGGAGAGGAAGAGGAGGAAGAGGAAGACAGGGAAGGATAAAGAGAAAGAAGAAAGCGAAGAGGAAGAAAAAGACGAGTATGAAGTAGATGAAGAGAAGGGGAGGAGGTGGAGGGAAGAAGGGAAAGAGGGGAAAGGAAGAAAGAAGAGGAAGAAGAAGGAAATAAAGAGGATGAGGAAGAAGAAAAGGGAAAGAAAGAGTACGAGGAAGAGTAAGAGGAAGAGGGTGAGCAAAAGAAAGAAGACGAAAAGGAAGAGGAAAATGAACAGGAAGAAGAAGGAAAGAAAGAGGAAAAGGAAGAGGAAAAGAAGAAGAGGGAAAGAAAGAGGACGAGAATGAGAAAAGAAAGAAGAGGAAAAGGAAGAGGAAAATGAAGAGGAAGAAGAAGGAAAGAAAGAGAAAAAGAAAGAAGAAAGGGAAGAAGAAGAGGGAAAGAAAGAGGAAGAGGGTGAGGAAAAGAAAGAAGAGGAAAAGGAAGGGGAAAATGAAGAGGAAGAAGAAGGAACGAAAGAGAAAAAAGAAGAGGAAAAAGAAGAAGAGGGAAAGAAAGAGGAAGAGAATGTTTAAGCGCATGGGGATTTGGGTTTAGATGGGATTACCCATCTTTCAACAAAGTCAATTACAACATCTTAGGATATTTTCTAGACACTTTTTTTTTTCTTTTTCTTTTTTTTTTACTAGCTGGCATCGGCTTCAACTCCTCATACTAGATGCTTAGAATCTAGAATGACGAACGCTTTTAGCAGGAAGTTCTAGCATAAACAGAACGAGCTGGTCCAGTATTAGCCAGAGCAAACTATGTGAAGTAGTTATAGTGTTAGTTAGGGTTAGTTAACAGCGGAAATGAATAAAAACATCTGCCGTTAACCAGAAGAAAATGAATAAATGCATTCCTATACCACAGTATTAGATCCTATGACACATTTATATCTCATTTCAAGTGCCGTCAAGCGATTTTATTCACATCTTACATGATGAAAACACCCAGAGTCCAGTTAACGGGCATTAACGAATTTTACTTCCATTTTGAATATTTGAATAACGGACGTAACGGTTATTCCCGTTTGAATATTTGAATAGCGGATTTAACGGACATTTATGTATTTCGGAAAATCCGGGTAACGGGCTTCAGCGTCGGCCTGAAATTCAGGATTCGTCCAGATATGCGAAATATCGACAAAGACTTGGGATAATTCCATGTTGAATAGGTATCGCCGCTTCTCTCGGGCACAAGTCGACATAAATCGCGAAACCAAAGCCCAAGTCAGGTTAGCTATCGGAGGCGACTGAACCACGGAGAAGCGGGGAGAGAAACGGGGGTAGGGAGGCTGGGGGTGTAAGGCGAAGGAGAGGGGGAGAAGGGGGGTTGGGGAGAAGGGGGGTTAGGGGAGAAGGGATGTTGGGGAGAAGGGGGTTGGGTAGAAGGGGGTTGGGGAGAAGGGAGGTTGGGGAGAACGGGGGATGGGGAGAAGGGGGATTGGGGAGAAGGGAGATTGGGGAGAAGGGGTGTTGGGGAGAAGGGGTTGGGGAGAAGGGGTTGGGGAGAAGGGGGTTGGAGAGAAGGGGGTTGGGGAGAAGGGGGATTGGGGAGAAGGGGGTTGGGGGAGAAGGGGGTTGGGGGGAAAGGGGGTTGGGGAGGAAGAGGGTTGGGGAGGAAGAGGGTTGGGGAGAGGGGGGTTGGGAAGAAGGGGGTTGGGGGAGAGGGGGGTTGGGAAGAAGGGGGTTGGGGAGAAGGGGGTTGGGGAGAAGGGGGTTGGGGAGAAGGGGGTTGGGGAGAAGGGGGTTGGGGAGAAGGGGGTTGGGGAGAAGAGGGGTTGGGAGGATGGGGAAGGGAAGGAAACGGGGAGAAGGGGGTAGTGAGGATGTGGGGAGAAGAGTGGGGAGAAATGAGGTAGAGAGGATGGGGGAAGGGAATGAGACGGGGAGAAGGGGGTGGGGAGGATGGAAGGGAAATGGAAGATGGGGGGAAGAGAGGACTGGTGAAAGTGAAGGAGGGGGGAGAACGGGGAGAGGGAGAAGGGGAAGGGAAGGGGAGAGGGAGAAGGGGGTAGGGAGGATGAAGAGGAGAAGAAGAGGGGGAGAAGGGGGTAGGGAGTATGAAGAGGAGAAGAAGAGGGGGAGAAGGGGGTAGGGAGGATGGGGAGGTGAAGGAAGGTAGAAAAACGGGGCTATGGAGAATGGGGGAAGAGGGGAGAGGGACAAGAGGCGTAGGGACGATTTGAGTGGGGAGGATGGGGGGAAGGACAGGGGAGAAGAGAAGGTATTAGGGAAGATGGTGAGGAGAAGAAGAGGGGGGAGAAAAAGGAGTAGGGAGTTTAAGGGATGGGAAGGGGAGGGAGAGAAGTGGAGAGGGAGGATGGGGAAGGAAAAGGGAAGGGGGGAAGGGGTAGAGAGAATGGTGGAAGGAAAGGGAAGGGGAGGGGGAAGGGGAGGGGGAAGGGGAGGGGGAAGGGGAGGGGGAAGGGGAGGGGGAAGGGGAGGGGGAAGGGGAGGGTGAAGGGGAGGGGGAAGGGGAGGGGGAAGGGGAGGGGAAGGGAAGATGGAAGGGAAGGGGGAGAAGGTGGTAGGAAGGAGAAGGGAGGGGGGGAGGGGGAAAAGGGGGTAAGGAGGATGGGGAGGAGAGGGAAGAATGGGAAATGTGGGGAAGGGAAAGCTGGGGAAGGGAAGAAAGGGCCAGAAGTTGAATGGTGGAGGAAGAGGAAGGGAAAGTTAGGGGAAGGGAGATGAGATGGTGAGGAAGTGAGAGGAAAGGGGGGAGGTGGGGCAAAAGGGGGGAGGTGGGGCAAAAGGGGGAGGTGGGGCAAAGGGGGGAGGTGGGGCAAAGGGGGGAGGTGGGGCAAAGGGGGGAGGTGGGGCAAAGGGGGGAGGTGGGGCAAAGGGGGGAGGTGGGGCAAAGGGGGGAGGTGGGGCAAAGGGGGGAGGTGGGGCAGAGGGGGGAGGTGAGGCAAAGGGGGGAGGTGGGGCAAAGGGGGGAGGTGGGGCAAAGGGGGGAGGTGGGGCAAAGGGGGGAGGTGGGGCAAAGGGGGGAGGTGGGGCAAAGGGGGGAGGTGGGGCAAGGGAGAGGTGGGGCAAGGGGGGAGGCGGGGAAAGGGAGTGGTAGGGATGGTTTAGACCACAGAATAGTTAAGAATGGGAACACGACCATCGACGTGGAATGTGAAAATATACACTAAGAGAGATCCCCTTGGGTAACGGCCGCTAACGGATCTTACTCTCAGTTTGAATATTTGAATATAACGAACTTTAACGGAATTCAAGTTTTTGTCAACCGAGTAAATTTCCACATTGAATGTCCTAGATTATGAAATTTGAGTTTTATAGTTCGAATTTTCGATAACAGGCGTTTTCAAACTGGGGAGCGCCCCCCCCCCAAAAAAAAAAGAAGGTGTGCAAAAGACCTCAGCGCGAATTGTTCATTGTACGCTACACACGAATACGTGATTTACGTGAAATCCAAAATTTCCTTTGGAAGTCAGTGAAGCTTGTCTTCGAGTGAAATTTGTATGTGATTGTATGTGGTTTTGTCTGTTTTTGAGTGTGCCTGTGTCTGTATTTGTGTGTGTGTGTGTGTTTTTGTGTGTGTGTATGTGTTTCTGTGTGTGTGTGCGTGTCTGTGTGTGTGTGTGTGTGTCTGTGATTGTGTTTTAGTGTATATGTCTGTGCTTGTGTCTTAGTGTATGTGTATGTCTGTGCTTGTGTCTCTGTATGTGTGTCTGTGCTTGTATCTCTGTATGTGTGTCTGTGTTTGTGTCTCTGTGTGCATTTGTGTTTGTGATTCACCATGGTCTTGGATCATGTGTTGTACTCGTGATCGATAGCTATTTTTCTCCCGGAAGAGAGCTCAGAGCTCATATTTGACCGATCTGTGGGCAATGCTGTGACCTTACACGCACACACCCACGAGAGTTGGAGTAATGACCTGCAGCGCAGCGATATTGAAATTATTTCACCCCTGGGCGGGATTCGAACACGGACCGCCGTAGTGGCAGCCAGGAAGTGTGTGTGCATTTGTGTGTGCGTGCTTGTGTGTGCTTGCTTGTGTGCTTGTTTGTGTGTGTGTTTGTGCTTGTGTGCTTGTGTGCTTGTGCTTGTGTGCTTGTGCTTGTGTGCTTGTGTGTGTTTGTGCTTGTGTGTAATTGTGCTTGTGTGTATTTGTGCTTGTGCTTGTGTGCGCTTGTGTGCGCTTGTGCTTGTGTGTGCGCTTGTGCTTGTGTGTGCGCTTGTGCTTGCGTGTGCGCTTGTGCTTGCGTGTGCGCTTGTGCTTGTGTGTGCGCTTGTGCTTGTGTGTGCGCTTGTGCTTGTGTGTGCGTTTGTGCTTGTGTGTGCGCTTGTGCTTGTGTGTGCGCTTGTGCTTGTGTCTGTGTCGGTGTGTGTGTCTGTGTCTTTGTGTGTATGTTTGTGTCTGTGTCTGTGTGTATGTGCGTGTCTGTGTGTAACTGTGTGTGTGTCTTTGTGTACCTGGATACATGTGTGGATATCATCGTACACCTCCGCTTACATACACAGAGACACCAACTATTTTTCCGTTTGCATCAAAAGAAACCAAAATCAAAATCTCTTGTGGAAACCTTGAGGGCTTGTTTCCATGTCAAGAGGTCCTTTTCTTTTCTTCTTCTTCTTCTTCTTCAAAAAAAAAAAAAAAAAAAAAAAAAAGACTAAACCTTAAATGTCCAATCCGACTCAATATCGAGTACGTTCCCCAGTTCGGTGATTCAAAAACACATTTTCTTATCGGATTTCTATAGATCGTCGAGGGAAGTCCAGCTATCGGGCTCCTTCGGAAGGTTCTGCTTTCGAGACTGAGATCCTCAGCTTCCGTCAAATTGCCTCTTACTTCCTCTCGCTTCCTCTCGCTTCCTCTCGCTTCCTCTCGCTTCCTCTCGCTTCCTCTCGCTTCCTCTAGCTTCCTCTCGCTTCCTCTCGCCACAACGTGTAATCGCTACTAATTGGCTCTCTTTCTTCTCTTTGCTCTCTTTGTATAGGTCGCTTCTCTCTCATTCTCTTTTTCTGAGGATCCCT
>NC_134782.1:18683348-18698348 GCF_046742065.1 Oratosquilla oratoria
AGAGGACAGCTGAATCAAAAGGGGGTAATACGTGTTCACAAGAGTAAGGAGAGGCGCATGACCTTACCTTCCTCTTCCTAATTGAAATGTCCAGAAGTCATGTTGTTCTTATATATATCCGAAATTAAACATGGTTCAATCACGTTTCTCTCAGGCAGACTCCTGGACCTCGCTATGATCTCACCTAGACCAGTGGTTCCCAAACTTTTTCAGGTTGTTACTCAATTTAACATGGCACGTTAAGCATGTTACCTCTATCACAAAATGCTGTCAACATTGATATATATGGCTAAATCAAAGCACCAGAGATATTTTCATTTATCTATTGTATTTGAAAATTGTGAATCTCTAATGACCACTGCCAAAGATGTCGAGAACATCAGTGGATGGAGTTGCATGATTGAAGCTAATTGAGGAATTCTTTTCTAATACTGTATATTAGTTTTTGATATTTATTGTTATGCGATTTTAGTTTTCTACTTAATTATAGTAGGTTTACGTTATGACTTTACATTTTAATACTAAGTTAACATTAATCCAAATACCAGGTACCGCAATTTTTTCTTGATTTTCAGAATTCTTAACTTTTTTTTTCTGTTATCCCCCCATTGCCCCCGACAAATCGTTAAATTACCCCTAAAGGGTAATTTACCCCCAGTATAGGAACCGCTGCCCTAGACCAGTCAGTAGTGATTGTTCAATGGTTTGGGTTGAAACGAAGCATTATTTTCTTGCGTCGATCTTACGCTATATTCATGCTGGGAAATCCTCGTTTCAAATGTTTTCCCATTCTGCCCTAAATAAAATTTATCACGGTCATGACACAATCTTGTATACAACCCTTTTGTTAGGTAGGCTATTCCGGATAAGGGTTTTTCTTGATGGTGTTGCATTTGAGAACTATCCTAACATCCAGTTTCTTTAGAATGTTCACTACTCCAAGAAAATTGTCATAACGGAGAACCAGTCTTCAGAGTAGACAGGGAAGAAAACAATGAGGACAACCTTAAGACTTTGACTAAAGACTTTGGTTTCCTCAAGTCTTAAGAGTAGACAGAAAAGAAACAAACAATGAGGACAACACTAAAACCTTGACATAAGACTTTGGATATCCTTTATGAAAAAGTTTTTGATGAAATTGGAGAACCAAAGTCTTAATGAGGAGAACCTTAGCACGAAAAAAAAAAAAGATCCTTAAGAATTTGGTTCTTCCTTATCATGAAAAATATTGAGTCAAGATTAACACCTGCATGTTTGATAACACTGTTCTCCAAGATATTTTTGTTGATTACTGAATTACCTGAAAAAATGGATCGAGCAGTTTGCAGTCGAAATATATAGATTCCCTGTCTCCAGTCTCTTATGTTTCAACTGTGCTTTTCACGTGATTATATATATATATATATATATATATATATATATAGTGTGAGTGAGAGAGAATGAGAGTGAGAGAGTAAGAGAGAGTGAGAGTGAGAGCAAGCCTAGTTGTAGTCACCTAGTTGTATTATACGGGAAGAGAGCTATGCTCGTGGCGACCCGTTTTTGTATCTTTCAGTCTCTAGTTTGTTCTTAAATTCTTGTATGGCTTTTGCACACACTGCTGCCTTGTCCAATTTGTTCCAGACATCCACCACTCTGTGTGGGAAGCTATTCTTTTTCAGATCTCTTCTATAACTATCCTTTTTGAATTTCTTTTCATGTCCTCTTGTTTTTCTTTTATCACACTTTAATCAGTCTTCTCTGTCGGGGACTTCCATGCCTTTCATAATTCTGTAAATGGCTAGTAGATCTCCTCTTTCTCTTCTTTGTTCCAGGGTTGGTAGTTCTGGTTTGGGCAATCTCTGTTCGTATGTGTGTGTGTGTGTGTGTGTGTGTGTGTGTGTGTGTGTGTGTGTGTGTGTGTGTGTGTGTGTGTGTGTGTGTGCGTGTGTGTGTACGTGCAATACTGTTTTCGTTGGCGATAGCATTTTCACCGAAAAACAGTATCACCACGTATATAGATATACGCAAATACGAGTATATACACGAATGTGCAGACTGAGGAATGAATGGTTTGGGACGAAGAGATTGAAGTAGGGATGTGTGATGTTACCTGGGTTGTTTGGTATATGACGTATAGGGATAAAGAATTACGATAAATGAAAGACAGACGACTGAATCTTTGACGACTTTGGGTGGAGGGACTGGAAACCAAATACCATCATCCTTCTAGTTCCTTGGGACCATTTGCTGTTCGATATCAACACCTCCTCAGAAGGAAGTTGATTCATTTCGCGATGGAATAAGACTTTAGACTTTAAAATGGGCGGAGAAGATTATGGTCACTCTTCTGCAGCGACCGTGTTGGTCACCTTACTTCAGACAAATGGAGAATGAAGAGACTTCCACCACCGACTGGTAGCCACCGGGTGTTAATCCTACTCGAGTCCACGGGCGGACTGAGCGTCGCGCTGCTGGAAAGCTCTTGCCCTAGCGGCAGATGCAGGCTCGGGCAAATTGCCATCCGATGCCTTGATTGGGATTTACATAATGAAGGGAATTTGGTGGAGTGGAGCAGGATTTCACCTGGATGGACCAAGGAAAGGAGGAGGAGGCACGCAGGGATTGGTGCTGGGAAAGGCAGAAAAAGAGTAATAATGGAAGGGAAAAAGAGGTATACGCATACATACGTATATAATCGCACGTACTCGAATATATACGTATAAGGGTACCTAACTATCTATCATTCCCTCTTTCTTCTTTATCTTATATTCCTTTCATTTCTCCTGTCATTCATCTACTCCATTTCTTCCTCCGCTTTCTCCTTCTCTTCCTCTTTGTTCTTTCTTCCTCTTCTTCCTTACCTTGTCTTCTCTTCCTCCTCCTGCTCTTGTTTACTTAACAGTGAAAAACACTGAAGGAACTGATAAGTCCGGGTGTCCATTTGCTTCACCTATGCTCCCCTTTGCCCTTCTCCTTTATTAACCTTCTGCCTGAATCTCTGAATCTCTAAATCTTTGAATCGTTGAATCTTTGAATCTTTGAATCTCTGAATCTCTATCTGAATCTCTGAATCTATCTGAATCTCTCTATCTGAATCTCTGAATCTGAATCTTTGAATCTTTGAATTTTTGAATCTCTGAATCTCTATCTGAATCTCTGATTCTATCTGAATCTCTCTATCTGAATCTCTCTATCTGAATCTCTCTATCTGAATCTCTCTATCTGAATCTCTCTATCCATGTCAGTGTGTCCGTCTGTCAGGCATAATCACGTATTCATAATCACGTAATCATAATTGTAGAATTGTAATGATAGATTCGCAACCGTAGTCTTGATCATGATAGTGATGCTAGTGGTGATGATAGTGAAGGTGATTGTGATCTTGTCAATCTTATCTGAAAAAGAGAGCAAGAATTTGGTCTTAACCCTCTTAGTATTTCGTCAACCGTCCTCTTCGTTGTCACCCCACGGAACACCTCTTCGGCGCGACCTTTCGTGCCGCTTACTTCGACAGCGTACCGATTTGAGCTCAGAATTCTTAACATGTTTTCCGAGTAAACAGGCACATGAATAAATAAATGGATGAATAAATATATAGGTAAGTTAATTAATGAAAAAATAAACAAGTAAATAAATCAAATAGGTATATAAATCA
The DNA here is from genome assembly GCF_046742065.1 of Oratosquilla oratoria. Classification (NCBI taxonomy): domain Eukaryota; kingdom Metazoa; phylum Arthropoda; class Malacostraca; order Stomatopoda; family Squillidae; genus Oratosquilla; species Oratosquilla oratoria. The sequence continues at coordinate 18,686,986 of NC_134782.1, forward strand.
AAGGGTCGATAAACCAATCAATAAATAGAAATAAATAAGTAAATAAATATATAAACAGATGAATAGATTAGCGAATAAATAGATAAAACAACAGAAAACAAAAAAACAGAAATCATGACAAACTCTCACTTATTGAAAACGTAAATCAACACAGATAAACCAGGTAGAATGCATAGCCAATAAAAGAAAAGTATTATTGTATTCCACAATCATTCTTTTTATTTGTTGGTGGGCGCCGTGAGAGCCAATGCCACAGGGAGCCATACATCAGGATGAGTTCTGATCTGGCACTATAAATCAGAATAGGGAACACGACCTCAGTATCTCCGAGTGTCTGAGTCGCGGTAGGAAGAGGCGAATGGGCCTATGGGAGAGGAGATCGAAGCGGCACGGGATAGTCCATAAGGATAGAAGGGCTGGTGAACTATAGCCAACAACAACCACGGCCAACAACAGCCAACAACCAGATCCAACAACAGACAACAGCAACAGACAACAACTACAGCCAATAACAACAACTACAGCCAATAATAACAACTACAGCCAATAACAACAACTACAGCCAATAACAACAACTGCAGCCAATAACAACAACTACAGCCAATAACAACAACTACAGCTAACAACAACTAATAACAACTACAGCCAATAACAATCACATCCAATAACAACTACAACCAATAACAACTACAGCCAATAACAACTACAGCCAATAACAACTACAGCCAATAACAACTACAACCAATAACAACTACAACCAATAACAACTACAGCCAATAACAACTACAGCCAATAACAACTACAGCCAAAAACAACTACAGCCAATAACAACTACAGCCAACAATCAACATATGAAACGATAAGATAACGGACGACAGCGGTGAGAGTTTGTCCAGAGTGGGCAAGAACTGATTGATCTGGAATAGACTTCGTAACTATATAGTGAGCGCTGAAGCAATTGGTTGTTTTTAAGAGAAGATTATTTACTTTATGGATAGGGATGACAGGTGGTAAGGGACATGGAACTACCCAGTGTAGTCCTTATGGTCCCTTGCAGTCTCCTCCATTAGATGTGCTGGTAAATGACAGCCATAATGACACTATCACCTGAAACTGATGTGGGTTCATCAAACGAAGAACCTCGTAGGAGTCTGGGCGATGGGACTTGAGTAATAAATGAAATCGCCAGTTGGCAGCAAGAATACGACTCAATAGTTAACCCTCCCGTGGGAACTCCACAAACACGACTAGTTGAGTGACACCGTACATCTGGCAGCGTGCAAGACAAGTTGATACGGTTGACGTTACTGTGAAATGTTTAAGTGATGGGGATATAGCAGTGCCCCTTACAAAGGACTTTGTAACGTGAAATCTAATGAACCATGACCTTGGTTCAACTTCGCCGACGGCGGGGTTCGAACCGTCATCCCCTCGACCGTCGCCACAGGTAACGACGACCTAACCTGCTCGGCTGGCGAACTTCCTTCTTAAACGAGTAGAAAATATATATTTGTTGATGACAGATTATTCTAAGGTACTAAGTTCTCAGTTACTAGGATTGGTACATCTAACGCATATGCGAACCTCCTAAGACACACGTTAAGCCATTTTAACTACATTTCTTTTAGCATCAATTATGATTTTTTTTTTTTTTTTTTTTTTTTTTTTTTTTTTTTTTGATATATGGATACGTCGGTTGTTGCAATGATCGAGTTAAACAAACCCAAGGTTTTCCTCAGCCGAGCAAAATTGTCTGGTGGCAGTAAATATATATATTGTCTGACTATGAGGAATAGGGATTTCTCAAAGATTAATAGAATTGCTTGGTGCCAGCCAATAACAATACACTTGACGTATCGCTGGGGATTCTGGGATTTTGTGGAGATATTTTCAAGTCGTTGAGAATGAGATGTTTTTCTCAAGCTGAATAGAATAATCTGGTCCTACTTTCTACTTCAATTCCCAGTAGAAGGCGTTGGACCTGTCAATGGTACCAACATGTTGTACCAACTGGCTCTATTTCGGAAGACTTCTTCCCTTGCCAGTATACTATCAATGAAGATTGAACACTGATTTTGTGGCTTTGGTCTATCAGCCAATTTGTCTGGCTCACACTCTAAATGTACGTTTTCCTTGGTGCGATTAGACCGTGTAACGTTCTTCTTTGTCCCCCGATTCTGTCATTTCCTTGTTTGTTGATTGATTGACTGATTAAAGATATCTGGCATCGTAGCTGCAGAGGTCATAGACGCCGATCATTTCCTATGTTTACTATATACCATTATATATATATATATACATATATATATATATATATATATATATATATATATATATATATATATATATATATATAAATATATATATATATAATATATATATATATATATATATATATATATATATATATATATATATATATAACACTATCACTTAATCAAAAGTTTGGGTGTGTGATATGGACCTCACCCCCACGTGGATGGATTCCACTCCCATATACTCGTAGATGGAACTCTCCCCAACACATACGCACAAACACACACACGCACAAACACACACACGCACAAACACACACACGCACAAACACACACACGCAAAAACACACACACGCACAAACACACACACGCACAAACACACACACGCACAAACACACACACGCACAAGCACACTCACACGCACAAACGCACACACACACTAACACACGCACACAAACATATACACGCACAAACACACACACGCACAACACACACATACACACACACAAACATACACATGCACAAACACCACACTCGCGCAAACACACCAACACGCACAAAAACACACACGCACAAAACACACGCACAAACGCATACGCACAAACACACGCACAAACACACAGACACACACAAACACACACACAAACACACAAAAACACACACACACACACACACACACACACACACACACATACACACACACACACACACACACACACACACACATACATACACACACATACACACACACACACACACACACACACACACACACACACAAACACACACACACACACACACACACACAAACACACACACACACAAAGACACACACAAACACACACAAACACACACACACAAACACAGACACACACACAAACACACACACACACACACACACACACACACACACACACACACACACACACACACACACACACACACACACACACACACACACACACACACACACACACACACACACACACACACACACACACACACACACACACACACACACACACACACACACACACACACACACACACACACACACACACACACAAACATACACACACAAACACACATACACAAACACACACACAAACACAAAGATTGGATAAGTTACATCTATCAACGCTGGAAAAGAGAAGAGAAAGAGGTGATTTTTTTTTTTACAGAATTATGAAAGGGATGGAAGTTCTTGATAGAGATGATTCATTAAAATGGGACAGAAGAGAAACAAGAGGACATGAAAAGAAGCTAAAGATGGACAGTTACAGAAGATATTTGAAAAAGAATAGCTTTCCACATAGAGTGATTGATATCTGGAACAAACTAAATCGGGAAACAGTGAGTGCCAAAACTACACACGATTTTAAGAACAAACTGGATGCGGAGAGATACAAAAACGGGTCACTACGAGCATAGCTCTCGTCCTGTAAAATACAACTAGGTAAGTATACACACACACAAACACGCACACAAACACACAACTAAATGAAAGTACAAAGCTTAGTACAGTACTCAGCATCACAATTCTTACCATTTTTAATGTGATGGGGGAGCTTGTTTCTGACAACAACAGAGGCTATCAAGGTCTGGAACTTCGTTAACTGGAACTATGTCTGGAACTGTCTGGAACTACGTTAACTGCAGACGCATCAACAGTATATAGTCGTGCACTCGTACAATCTCTCTCCCTTTCTTTCTCCTCAAACGCAAAATATTTCGTCACTTTCGTATTCCGTCTTATGTATTCCTGTTCAAATAAACATTTATGATTTTTTTGCCACGGAACCAATGAAAGATCTTCACGGAACACTGGGGTTCCGCGGAGCACAGTTTGAATATCACTGGTCTAGAGCACTAATTCTTTGTTTTTGAATTGGGCTGTTTTGTTTCAAGCAGCAAAGTTCTAGGCTGATAATTAATTTTAACCGAACGTAGCAACGGGTTTTTCCAAATATGGTGCCGGATATGGTGTGTCTCGCCCACCATTAGCTGTGGTAGGAGGCTAATAATTGCACCAAGTATAACGTATCTTAATCCACTGTAATCCACCATGGTATTATATATATATATATATATATATATATATATATATATATATATATATATATATATACTATATATATAATATTTATATATATATATATTTATATACATAGGCTAATAAGAACACGGTTACGTTTGTTCACTTATGGCAAAGTAGACCCACATGGAAAAAGAAACTAAGGAAGCAGAGTGGTTTTGTATATTACATCTTCAGTGCAAAAAGTGAAGATGTAATATATGAAAGCACTCTGCTTCGTTTAGCTTCCTTTTTCCAAGTGGTCTACTTTGCATATATATATATATATATATATATATATATATATATATATATATATATATATATATATACATATATATATACATATATATATATATATATATATATATATATATATATATATATATATATATATATAATATATATATATATACATATACATACACGTTTTCTCCTCTTTCTCGCAACCCCGACTCTGATTTAGGCATTCTGTCCGTACCAGCGCTTCCATCAAACAAGAACTAATGTATTAAGCTGTTGCTTTGAATACTAATATTGCATTACGATACATTAGTATTCGTAACCTAAACCAGCAATGATTTCCGAACCACTCTCCTGATTTTTGTACACAATGACAGAGTCTCGGTGAAAGGCTGGTCTATAACGATCTGAATATGAAAATAAAAAATAAAAAAGAATAAGGGAGAAATTATTGAAAAAAAAATGAATAAAGACGAAGGTAGGAAGAAAGGTGTAAAAGTAAAATGTGTATATAATGACCATAATTCGTTTGAACTTGATTGAAACTTTCGTCCTTAATGTTTTATCAAGTTAAAACTTCCATATTTTTACTGAACCGCTGATTTCTAGTGATCTAGTTATGCCAATTGACAAGTTTTATTTTTCTTATTTTTATTTCTCCCATGTTAATGTCTGCATTTCTATTTTTGTTCGGCAATTGAGAAAATATTCACTCTGGTTTATCGAAAATTAGCCATTATCAAGTTATAGTGAACTGCCTAAGGAGCTTTTTGGTAGATGAATAGCATTAGTCCAAACTATGGCATGCGATTGCCTATTATGGGCCATTTACGATCAAACGGTTTGCCAAACACGGTTTGTCAAACTAGTGTTTGACGTGGTGTTTGATCGTGTGAATGGTGGTATTCGGTTGTCAAACACGTTTAACAAACTTGTTTGACAACCAAATATACCATTCACAAGGTTAAAACAATATTTCAAACACTTGTTTGACAAACCGGGTTTGACAAAACGTTTGACCATGTAAATGCCCCTTTTAGGAGGGTTGACGCAAACAACTCTACGAGTATCAAAACTTAGTTCTCTTAACGTGTATCAAATCTCTTAGCTTAAGTATTGTTTCATCATCAAATTTCGTATTCTTAAACAAATTCTCAATTCCTACGAAGGTCGACTTCACTATACATATTATCACCTTAATGCTAGAGACGAATAAGGTTCATAGTTGCTTGTTACTGCATTTGCTTCCAGATCCTGAAATTTCGTTCAAGAGTAAATTCAAATTTGTATTTAGGTAACATCCGTTATTTTATACGATCCATTTCACATCCGACCAAGCTACGGACCAAACGGTCTTCTGTACAAATGCTCTTTTACTGTACTCTAGCCACTGTGTCCAGGATGCATGATTACTGTGGCACTCTAGTGCAAGTTTCCTGTGGTGATAAGATAAATCAGTTTTATAGGTACCAGGCGGCGTCGAGCAAAGTTCTGTCGAACTTGGGTCCCACTTAAGTCCATTGGTTCCACGTTAAGTCTTCTCGCTGCCTTCATAGAATCCCGTCCCTCATTACAAGGCCCACTGGCAGCCGAGCAAAACCGTTTAGTGATGCAAGACTTACACCGTTTATGTCCAGCCTTCCTTCAACCGAATTAAATCCTCGATTTTGTGATATCAACCCGTATGACAGGATAGTTGTAGTGATCAAGTCTGCCGATTAAAGAACTTTATCAATATTTACCGATAAATCTAAAGAAAAAGACATGGACAAACGGTATGAAACAAGCGATTATTGGAGAATGTGAAGTGGGACACTAAACAGGAAACTATTAAATGGGAGCAGTGAATTTTTGTATAAAGGGAATCTAAAATTCGAAGGTCTGCTATAGGATACTTATCTATAATTCCGAAGTGGTTTGTAATTACTGGGCCTTTAAAATGTTGTGTTTGGTCCCGTACGTCCGTGAGAAGGGGTTTTGGAATCTTCGACCTGTTTTACACGACTGACCATTATGCTCGTCCATTCTAGCCTCGAAAGCTCCGAAATTGCTTCCGATATACCCTGCCTGGCAGCTGAGGCAAGTGTATTTGTAAATAACAGACGAACGTAGTCCAGTCGAGAAGCTGTCTGTAGTTAAAGGAGACAATTCGGAACTTGTTAACAAAGACGAATTTAAAATCTATTTGTGGACAGAAATTTGATAGGCTATCACGTAACTTTAAATAAATTTTAGGGGATTTTCTAGAGCTGTAATTAAACTTCTTGCATTAAGGGGATAAGCAAACACCAAATCACCTAATGTAGAATGTATTATATCGACATTTCGTCGATAACGGGACTTCTTCTGGAACTTAATCTGTGATAATGAATTGTCACAAATGTAGTTCCTGGAGATGTTCCCTTGAGGACGAAACGTTGATATGATGTATGGCTACATTCCCCTAATACAAGGGGTTTAGAGCATGAGAGCATTTATGGAAGAAAACTGATAACTTCAAAGATGCTGTAGTTTTTACATGCACGTGAATACAGGTATATATATATATATATATATATATATATATATATATGTATATATATAAATATATATATATACTATACAGTATATATATTATATATGTATATTACATATATATATATATATGTATATACATATATATATATATATGTATATTTATATGTATATATAGATAAACATATATATATATATATATATATGTATATATACATATACATATATATATACATATATATATACATATATATATATGTATATATATATATATTATATATGTATATACATGTATATATATATATATATATTATGTATATATATATATTCATATGCAAATGATGTATGGGTGTAGAATTGGAGAAGATGAAGGCGAAGGGTCGAGCAATGGGGTGAGGCTCCAACGCGACCATAAGGCAAATGTTCGATGTCTTCCCACTGGAGCGCTCGCTGCTTGTTACGCGCAAATGACCCAGAGTCTGGACGATCTTTGTGTCTGTGTCTTCCTGTGTCTGTTGTGTCTGGGCGTGTCTGTTCTTGGGTTGGAGAGGAGGAGGAGGAGGAGGGGGCACAACAAGCCATATTCTTCTGTTTTTTTTTTTTTTTTTTTTTTTTTTTTTTGAGGAGGGTTGGACGTTATAAGGCGTAAGAAAATACTTTAAGAAGTCAGTGTATTTGAGATTGTAACATGTGGTGGTTAGTATCCGTGTACTTCCGTGGCGAACAGACAGTCTTCAAGTGCAACTGCCTGATTGCCTTTTTGTCTTTCTTATCATAATTTGAATTTGCAATAATGGCAACTCTTGTGCTTTTATCCATTTGATTTCTATTGCGAGAACGCCATACGACCAGTGAGCGGTTTAGTAGTACGCATTAGGTCGTCTATATATTAATTTGCATCTCTAAGCGAGACAATACTTTCCTATGTATTGACTGTTGATCATTGTTAGTTTATTCATCTTTAGTTATTTCTGTGAGTGTGTTGTGTATCTGTATGGAGTAATCATACATGTGTATGTATATCTGTCTGCGATTTGTATGCGCACTTATATTAATGTGTATAAATGTTTGCTTCTGGTATATGTACACAAGTGTGAATTTCTAATACTTTGTGTATATATTGTGTTCTAGTTGTCTTATGATTAAGCTGTTTTTAGTTGATTAAACAGTTGCATGTGTGTTTGTGTGTTTCTGCATATCTGAGAGAATGTACATTGCATTTGATTACATATGAGAATTTTGTGTGTGTGTGCGTGTGTGTGTGTATGTGTGTGTGTATATGTGTTTGTGTGTATGTGTGTGTGTGTGTGTGTGTATGTGTTTATGTGTGTGTGTGTGTGTATGTGTGTGTGTGTGTGTGTGTGTGTTTGTGTGTGTGTGTGTATGCGTTTTTGTGTATGTGTGTGCGTGCGTGTGTGCGTGTGTGTGTGTGTGTGTGTGTGTGTGTGTGTGTGTGTGTGTGTGTGTGTGTTTGTGGTGTGTGTGCGCGTGCGTGCATGTGTTTGTGTGTGTTTGTGTGTGTGTGTGTGTGTGTGTGTGTGCGTGCGTGTGTTTGTGTGTGTGTGTGTGTGCGTACGTGTGTCTGTATGTGTGTGTTTCTGTGCGTGTGTTTATGTGTGTGTGTGTGTGTGTGTGTGTGTGTGTGTGTGTGTGTGTGTGTGTGTGTGTGTGTGTGTGTGTGTGATGTGTGTGTGTGTGTATGTGCGTGTGTACATACATACAATCATGCGTACATAAAACCTTATGTACACATGTGTAAGCGACGTGTACACACGTGATCGAATCCACGAGCGCACACATCAACACGTGGTCGTGTGTGTGGTGAACTCGTTTTCTTGTAAACACAACGCCAACAGAATTTGTATTCATGTGTGTTATATTTGAGAGTCCGCTTTGTTTGCCTCCGTGTTTGTACGCTCTGATGGGTAGTTGTGTGTTTGCTTTCTGGTGGGGCTGTGTTGCCGAATGTAAGAACGAAAAGGTTTTGCACTTTCATAACGTTCATGTCTCACTGAACGTTTTACTCTAAACGTTTATTTAATCATTGAGAACGACTTTCAACGTTTTGGTTTTTCTTGGGTAACTGTTGCGATGTGAAAAAAATTAAGAACTCACACCTGGAGGCACTGAGTAGCTGCGGCCGAAGCCGTCACCTGTGCCCTACTGTGCGCTCTGGGGACTGTTGGGGTAGGTAACATTCACTGCTGGGAATCGGAGAGGATTGCGGGATTCGAACCCACAACTAAGCAAATGCGAGACAACCACGCTTCCGATTACGCCACCAGGTCAATCAAGCAACTGTTGCCTCAAGTTTCACAACATGGAAAACCCACAGCCCCAGGGTGGGTGTCAACGGTCCTCGGGAAGACACTCTGGACTGTGGCCTGAATTGTGTAATAGTGGAACCGTTTCTATGTCACCGGCTCAAAGCATCAAAGGGGAGGGGAACTGTCGTCGGTTGTTACCTCTTCTTGTGTGAAAAAAGTGTAAGAGGTGCAGTTGAAGTTGACAAGGAAAAAAAAAAAAAAAAAATCTTAGACCCAGTCCGGGAACCGTGTGACAGCCCATCAGGGCTGCACCTGATAGAGATGAGGGCGGTTGATGGGTTTTTGAAAATGGACAGATTTGCTCTCCATCTTGCAGGACGACAAAATATAAAGGGGCTATTTTACCTCCAACCCCCGATTAATCGGTGTAAAATCACTATGAGCAAATAATTTTGTTTTCTCAACAAAAATGAATGACATTTAATATGCTGGAGGAAAATCATTTTGCAGGCTGCAAATTTACTCCAACAGTTGGAGGGAAAATAGCTCAGAGTGATAACAATTTAAGCAATTACCCGTCATCGGTCCCTTCAAATGATAAATCTTTCCTTGATTGAAAGAGTTGAAGTGGGCCAGTTGATCTCTCGACGTGGTTGTATTGGTAACCTTAATCCATTCCTTTCTTTCGATAAAGGAATGGTAATTTATTTCTCGTGTGTTATAAGATATCCCTAATTAGGGTAAAAACCTACTGTGCTTTCATGATAGAGGACAATAGGTAGTTGAAATAGAAAGAAAAAATAGTTTCTTTTGATATTGCAGTGCAAGTTCAAATTGACGCGGAAGGACATCTAAGAGGAGATGATTAACTGCAATTGCAATGTCTTAACAGCGGTTGCAAAACGATGAGAAGGATGTTCTTAGATCTTGTTTGATGTTGACGTGACAAACCTTCTGAAGCATGAAACACTAATCATGTTGATGGAATATGAGACTGAAATCATCAGGAGGAAGTGAGAACTTACGAAAAGTGTTTAAGAAATTATTTTGACGCAGTTAGAAGAAGAAGAGGAAAAAGAAGAAGAGAAAGGAAAGGAGATTTGAAAAGAAGAAGAAAGAAGAAAGAAGGATTTTATTTTACTAATTATTTTGATACAGTAAGAAGGAGAAGAAGAAGAGAAAAAAGGATAAGAAAAAGAAAAGGGGATGGAAAAGAATAAGAAAGAAGAAAAATGGATTTTTTTTTTTTTTTTTTACAAATTATTTTGACGTAAGAAGAAGAGGAAAAAGGAAACGAAAAAGGAATGGAGATGGAAAAGAAGAAGAAAGAAGAAAGAAGAAAAAAGGATTTATTTTTTTACAAATTATTTTGACGTTGTGAGAAGAAGAGGAAAAAGGAGAAGAAAAAGAAAAGGAGACGGAAAAGAAGAAGAAAGAAGAAAGAAGGATTTTTTTTATACAAATTATTTTGACGTTGTAAGAAGAAGAAGAGGAAAAAGAAGAAAAAGAAGGGAAAGAAGAAGAAACTAGAAAGAAGAAAAATTAGAGATGAAATGGTCTACCCATCTTAAGAAGAACAATAACAACACTTGTAAGTCACACTTGGTAATAGAAGCGCGATAAAAAAAAAAAAAAAAAAAAAAAAAAAAAAAAAATCTTAGGAGAGAAAGGGAAAGAGAAAGAACTCAGACATATCACTAATTGGAAAAATCCATGTTTACAGCAAGTAAACACGGCATAAATTTGTTTTAAACAAATATACTTACTTGGAAGATATGGCTGTGAAAACACAGGAAACTCAAACGAAAGATGTGTGAATGAATAATAGTTTTTCTACAAAAATTTGTAAGAACAATGTTCAATTAGTATGTGTGTGTGTGTGTGTGTGTGTGTGTGTGTGTGTGTGTGTGTGTGTGTGTGTGTGTGTGTGTGTGTGTGTGTGTGTGTGTGTGCATGTGTGTGCATGTGCATGTGTGTATGTCTGTGTTTGTGTATTTATTTGTGTGTTAG
>NC_134782.1:18702370-18717370 GCF_046742065.1 Oratosquilla oratoria
CCCCTCAGCTAAAGAACTACTCCATGGGTTTGTGATAATTACCCTATGCAAATGCTCGTAGTAAAAGAAGGACAAAGATTTAAAATATATAAATGCATATATAATAAGGATCGAATGGCAAACTCAGCTGATGTATTTGGTCCCTTCTCAGTTCGTGCACTCTCACCTCAATTGTGTTCGTATTTATATAAAAAAAAATCAGTTACAATACATTAGTGTTTTCTAATGATATGTGCTTTTCCAATAGTAACGGATATAGTTTTGCCTATTTATGACATGCTGAAAGTGTTTTTGAAATAACAAACAATCGGAACGTATTGCAGTGCTGGACAAGTACAGTCTTGCTATTTATAATCAGATGCACGAAATCTGACATTTGCGAGAGATTTGACATTGATACCCATCTTGCATGTTAAACAGACTAGACCCTCTGTAAATGCAAGACAACTCGAGAAAATGATGGATACATATAAAAGAAAAAAAAAAAAAAAAAATGTATCCGACCTTCACACACCGTTCTCTTTATTCTCTTGCATTGGTCTTCTTCACTGACCACATATATGCCTTTTGTTTTGTTCCTACATGTTTTTTTTTTATCGTACGAGATTAGCCCTAGGCCCCCACCCTCATCCTACGATGATGCTTTCTCATTTCTAACATGGTTCCTCTCACTTTCCTTTTACATTCTATCTGTCATTACGATTTGCAACATTACCGTTGGAATATCAGAATGTTGTGTTTGTAGTTCTTGGGTGAAGGCAACCTATTTCGCTGGACCTTGAAATATCACGTTTCCCTTTACAGCATGTTAGACTTTTGTCAAGTTGCCGAATCGTTTTCGATCCCTTTCTTATTTCTTTAACCCCTCTCGAACCCAGTTTTATGACATATCCATGACACGAGGTACAAGCGATAGTCTTACCGTTTTTTTGCTTTTGGTACATTTTTGCATTTTCCCACATCCGGTGCACTTTCCTCCTGCCGCCATCTTTGTTTACATTTGAGAGGGAGATCTTGTGAGAAATAGTGTAAAGCTACTAGTAGCCTTCACACTAGGCAACCTTTTGCCCTGGGTGCTCGGACTTCAGGGGCTAGTAAAAAGTCACCAGCAACTATCCTAGTCTAAAATAGTCTAAAGAGAATAGTTGGATGTTAGAAACAAACCGAGTAAGGGACATCATCTGAGGAACAAAGGGCTGCATCTCTCATCTCGCTGAATCAAAGCACATTGTTTTTTTGTTTCTGTGTGAAGGTTCCTCAGGCTTCCTACCATTCAGACATTTAAGTGTTTCGCATTTTTCTTGCGTTCATTGTGACGTCTCTCTCTGTCCCTCCTTTCTCTCTCCCCTCCCCCGTCTCCCCTCTCCTTCTCGCTCCCATGTCTCCCTCTCTCTCTCTCTCCCTCCCCTTCCTCTCACTCTCACTCCCCTCTCTCCCTCCCCCTCTCTCCACTCCCACCCTCTCTCATCTCCTCCGCTCCCCTCTCTCTCCTCTCCCTCCCTCTCTCTCTCCCTCCCCATTTCTCTCTCCCTAACCACCCTCTCCCACGTTCTCTCTCCCTCTCCCTCCACCTTTCTCTCGTCCCTCCCCTCTCTTCTCCCTCCCTTCTCGTCTCTCTCCCTCCCAACCTCTCTCTCTCTCTCCCTCCCTCTCCCTCCCTCTCCCGCTTCTCTCTCTCCTCCGCTCACCCCGCTCTCTCTCTCCCTCCCCTTCTTTCTACGTCTTCCTACCCCTTTTCTCTCCCCCTCCTCCCCCATTCTCCTTCTCTCATCCCCTCTCTCTTCCCCTCTCTCTCTCGCTCTCTTCCCTCTCTCCCTCTCCTCTCCTTCTCTCTCTCCGACCCTCTCTCCTCTCCCGTCCCTTCGTCTCCCAGTGCTCCCTCCCCATTCTCCTTATCCCTCCCTCCTCTCTCCCTCTCTCTCCTTCACTCTATCCTCTCTCTTACTCTCTTTTCCTCTCTCTATTTTAGTTTCTTCGTAGCTTGCTTCCCATTACATTATTCCATAACTTTTCTCGTTCGATCTTAGTTTCTGATTTATATTTCTCAGTGTTATTCCCAGCACATAGTAACCAACATCTGAGGGATGAAACCTCATTCTCTCCTTATAGCATATCTTTCAAATTATACATTTATATAGATTTCTGGTAAATTATATCTGATTGACACGTATAAGAGAGATGTATATATTTGTTATGTAGTTTTCTCTGTATGTACTTTTGCTATGTGTAAGTTGTAGCGTATTGGTGCTTAGGAGGATTTGTGACGTCATGGAGGTTGTAAGTAATAAGAAGATGTTAAAATTCAAGTAAACGAGTTTTCAATTTACCTTTAAAAAAAGCCAAGAATTTATGTGTATAAATGTATATATATATTATATACAAAGATAAATAAAATGAATAAATGAATAAAAAACTTGATTGAATAAAAAGCACACAAGCTCACGCACGGCACGCACGCACGCGCACGTTACAACCTACTCTTTAGTTTACGCACTGGAAAAAATTGAAATTGGGACAAAGGTCAACAACATGTGGAATACATAAAATCAAGGAAATTTTAATCGGTTACCTGTTAGATCAAAACTGTCCTCCAGAAAGACACACAATGTTAGGCTGGGTAGTCTGCCCCACGGTTTTGGATGCCGAATGTTATGCTGGCGGTTTGCCCCACGGTTGGGGCCGTCAAATGTTAGGCTGGTTGAAGGCAAACTCTGGTGGATATAGAGTTGGTTATTTATCAATAAAATGTTGAGCGCCAGTGGGGGGGGGATAAGACGGCGAGGGAGGTGACGACTGTGTTTCAAGTCGTGTCTCTGGGCGATCTGCTTGTGAGGGAGCAAAAGCGGTGTGGGGGGGGGGGGCGAGAAAGCAAGAAGCAGTGAGCTATGCTCACGTATGCTTCTCCGAGGCTATCTGTATCTTCGTGCGTTGGTCCATCCTTTATATACACGGGCATGTCATGACCCGTGCTCCTAATTGGAGTGAGAGAAGTGTGAGTCGAGGGAAGTCGGAGGTAAAAACGTTCTGGAGCTGGTGACTCACGAAGAGAGAGGGTAGGCGTTCCTCAATAAATCCAGTGTTAGGTCACGTGTCTGGCTTTGTGTGATGATTCATGGAGGCAGATCCCTTTAGCGCTGATTAGTCATACCTGAAGGTCCCTACCAGTGATTCCCTCAAGGGGGCTTTGTCCCCACCCGTGGGCCTCAAGGAGAGTTCTGGGTGTCGCGTCGCAGCTGGGTAGATGCGAGGTTGTCCCATGGGGCCACTTGGGGGTCAGTAAGCATCGTAAGACGCCGAGAAAGAGGTGAGTGCGCAAGGAGTGAGATCCGATGTAGTTGACGATGTAAGGCAGAAGGTCGTGAGTAATATTCCTAACACACTTGCTTTCTTAGAACAGATCTATTTGATCACCTTACTAACACTTTCTGAGAAACCCGGTTGGTGTGCAAGGGACCCCATCCATGGTACAATCTGGTCTTGAAGCCTCCGGACAGATCTGGTCGGATGCGACCAGACTGGATCGTGTAGAAGTCGAGGAGGACATAACCTAACCTAACCTAACTTAATCCGTCCTAACGCAACCGAACCCAATCCAGTCCAGCTCAACCTAACCCAACTGAGTCCAGCCCAACCCAACCAATGCCAACCCCGATCAACCCAACCAAACGCAACTCTATTCAACCCATTCCAGCCAAACTCAATTCAAACCAACCCAACCCCCCAAAGAAGCATTAATTCCTCTACATCCTAGTCGGATCACATATGAAGTAATTTCGGAGGTCAACAATTGGGGTCAGCAGTCTAGATGAAATGTACAATAACCTAACCGCCCGGATTTTGTGTGATTCTACCTCTTTACCTCTACGTCTCTCTGTTCCTCAACGTCCATTTCTTTACCTCTACCTTCCTGTCTTTATACATCTACCTCTTGCTAACTGTATCTCCACCTCCACCGCTCTACCTCTCTCTCTACCGTTCTGTGTCTCTACCTCTCTCTCTACCTCTACCTCTCTACCTCTCTTTACCGTCTCTACCTCTTCTCTACCTCTCTTCCTATAGTACTCTCTCTACCTCTCTCCCGTCTATCCTCTCTCCCTCTACCTCTCTAACCGGCTCTCTTCTACCTCTCTCTCTACCTCTCTCTATCTCTCTATCTTTATCTCTCTACCTCTCTACTTTTATCTCTCTACCTCTCCACCTTTATCTCTCTACCTCTTTCTACCTCTCTACCTTTACCTCTCTACCTCTCTACCTCTACCTATATACCTTTCTACCTCTACCTCTACCTCTCTCTACCTCTACCTCTCTCTACCTCTACCTCTTTATCTCTCTCTACCTCTCTCTACCTCTCTACCTCTCTCTATCTCTCTACCTCCCTGCCTTTATCTCTTCTTACCATCTGCCTCTCTATTCTCTACCTCTCTACCTGCTAATCTCTACCTCTAACATCTCTACCATCGTACATCTTACCCTCTACATCTCCCCCCTTTTACCTCTACCTTTCTACTAGTTTACCTTTCTACCCTCTACCTCTACCGCATCTACCTCTCTCTACCTCTACCTCTTTATCTCTCTCTACCACTACCTCTATATCTCTACCTCTCTATCTATCTCTTACCATCTCTACCTCTCTCTCTATCTCTACCTCTAACTGTACCCCTCTCTTCCTCTACCTCTATCTCTACTTTCCCCTCTACCTCTCTCTACCGCTACCTCCTCCTCTCTACCTCTCTCTACCTATTTATATATACATCTACCTCTCTCTAACTCTCTACTTCTACCTCTACCTCTATATACCTCTCTCTACCCCTTCCTTTCTCTACCTCTTTACCTCTACCCCTCACTCTACCTCCCTCTCTCTACTTCTACCTCTCTCTACCATTCTATTTCTTTCTTTATCTCCCTCTGTCCATTTCTACCTCTACCTCTACTTATCTCTAACATTCTCTCTACCTTCTACCACTCTCTACCTCTAACTCTACCTGACTCTACTTACCGCCTCACGACCTTCTGCTCTTCGTTCTCCTACCTCACCCTTTTCGGTTCAAATCTTTACCTCTCTACCTCCACCTTTTACCTCTACCCTTACCTCTCTCTGCTTCTCTCGACTCTCTACCATTACTTGCTCTCTAACTCTAACCTCTCTCTCTGCGCTATTTACCTCTCTCTCCCCGCGCTACCTACCTCTCTCTACCTTTACCTCTCTACCTCTCACTCAACCACTCTCTAAATCTACCTCTCACACTCTACCTCTACCTCTATTCTTTCCTTCCTCTCTACCTCTCCTCTACCGATACCGTCCTCTCTACCATCTACATTATTACCTCTACGCTCTAACGCTCTTCTACTTTCTAAACCTCTATCTCTACCTCTATTTACCACTCTCTACCACTTTCTTTCTGTACCTCTCTTTAACCTCTACCCTCCTCACTACTTGCCCCCTCTCTACTTCTTCCATTATCTCTTTCTTTATCTCCCTCTGTCCCTTCTTACCTCTACCTCTCTCTGATTCTCTTTCTTCCTCTACCTCTTCCGACTCTACCTCTTTCCGACCCTCTATCTCTTCCGACCTCTACCTCCTCCCCGACCTCTGCCTCTAAAGTCTACCTCTCTACCTTACCTCTCTACCTTCTAATCTACCTCTCTACCTCTCTGCTTCTTCTCTTCTACCCTCTAACTGTTTATACCTCTACCTCTGACTCTACCTCCGAACTTGGTTTTTATTACCTCAACCGCTCCTCTACCTCAATAAACTGTGTATACCTTTACCTCTTCTCTACCTGTCTACCTCTTCCATCTACCTCTACCTCTCTAGACATCTACTTCTCTACACTCCCTAGGTATCTACTATGTACCTCTCCCTCCTGATCTCTCCCTCTCTACCTTTCTACTTCTGACTGGCTACCTCTAACTGTTCTATACCTCTACCTCTGACTCTACCTCTATCTGTTTATACCTCTACCTCTACCTCTCCTCTAACTGTTTACCTCTCTCTTACATGTTCTGCACTCTCTCTACCTATACCTACCTCTATACATCTACTTCTCTACACTCGAGGTGTCTATTACCTCTACCTCTATCCCCTCCTCTCTACCTTTCTACCTCTCTTCCTCAACATTTCTACATTTTTTACCTCCTCTACCTTTCTACCTCTAATCTCTTTACGTATCTACAGTACCATCTATTATCCCCTCTCTCCCTCTACATATATAGCTCCCTCATCTCCATCTACCATACCTCTTACCTTTGCATCCCTCTACCTCTGACTCTACATACCTCTACCTCTACATAACTCTACCTCTGACTCTACATACATCTACCTCTGACTCTACATACACTTGTGCTACCTTCTGTCTCTGCATTACCTCTACCTCTGACTCTACATGCCTCTACCTCTACCTCTGACTCTACATACCTCTACCTCCCTCTCCCTCTCCTTCTCTTTCGCCTCTCTCTCTCTCTCCTCTTCTCTCTCTCTACTCTCCTCTCTATCTCTCTCTCTCTATCTCTCTCTCTCTCTCTCTCTTCTCTGCTCTGTCTCTCTCTCTCTTTGACGCTTAACCGCCGCTGATGCCCTACCAGCGGTCCCGCGGTGCCGCGAGCATCATGTAGACAGAGATTAATATCGACGCCCCAGCCAGCCAGCAGCGGGCAGGGCTGTCGTCTTGTGGCGGACGATCCGGCCGCCGCAGACGATTTCTGCCCTGCACTGACGTCATTCACACTTACAGTGACGTTCAGCTTTTGGTGGTATGAGGTGGTGGTGTGTGGGTATTGGGGTTTGGTGGAGATGAAGGAAGAAGACATTAAATCCCACTATACTTTCACGCGTCACACTAACCCAAGGGAGGTGGAATAGAAGACCAAGACAGGCCGCGATATCCAGACACCTAACCAGCCAATCAGCGAGCGAATGTCGGTCACTCCAGTCAGCCAATTCAGCGAGAGCTCTTGGTCATCTCTTCGGTCCATTGAGTTTACACTCCTCAACAATTCTCCCAAAACGCCAAAATTTTCAAATTAATACGTTTATGTGTACAATGATCAGTTATATATATATGTATATACATATGGTATGTGTAGGTGTATGGCGCATGTGTTACAAGTATATTTATACGAGTAATGCGTTTCATACAATTTTGTAGCATTCACATTATACCATTTAAAATCAACCCCATTATCCAGAAATGAAAGATCGTTAAAGAAGGAAATTCGTGTTTCTGATTTATAGTTTATATTTTGAATTTCCGACATAGAAAAGAGACAAGATAGGAATATTTACCATTTGTTGAATGTTACAAAGGAAAAGCGTGTCATGGTTGGGGGTGGGGGGTGATGGGGGTGGGGGTGGACGCAACAGCGTCTACGACGAACGACGACCAACGACCCGACGTTAAAAAAGATTATATAATGAATTAAAAGCTTGTCGATCGTTAAAGCAGTCCACCCCATAGCATATATCCGGCAGTAAATGGGGCTAAAATGATAGGAGGCGCGCCCATGGGAAGCAAGAGTGCCTCAAACCCAGAAGCGAGTGATTGGTGCCAGATACAAAATGAATGAAGGATCTGGAGGTTGGAAGAACCCTCGGTAGGTCCTACTTTCGATTTCACTCGCCACGGTTGTTGTGAATTACAGTTAAATGGTACCGACCTTCTCCTTGGTTCCTGGTTATCCAGGAGTTTGTGAGGAGCGACTGTGAGTGAAGGAGTGAGTCAGTGAGTCCGTCAGTGAATAAGTCAGGTCAGACAGGTCAGTCTCTGGATCCAGGAAGTTAGTGAGCGAAGCGAGGAGTGAGGTGAGTGAATGGGAGGGATGTGATTGATTCGTGAGGGTCAGTGGGGAGTCAGTTCATGTGAATAAGTCAGTCAGTTCAGTCAAGTCCTCTCTCCTCTTATAATTTTACGGTATATCGCACTAAAAAAACGATGCTATCGCTATAAGCCTCTCTTTCGCTCTCTTGTACTAAAGAATGCGTTTGGGGTTTGTTTTTTTTGGTTTTTTTTTTCTTTGTTTTTTTTTCTTTTGTCCCTGCTGTTCGCGCTGCTCCTCTTCTCTCTCTCGTCGTGACTAAGAAAAAAATATCGTTGGTTCCTGCTTGCTCTCTCACTCTCTATTTCCCCCCCCACCCCGCAAAAAAAGTAAAAAAATGTTGGGTATCGTCAGCACTCTATCCCTCCTTCTTCTCTACCCTCTCTCAACTCTCGATACTAAAAAAAAGTTGGCTCCTGCTCACTGCTCTCTCTTATTGCACTAAGAAAGTGCTGGTTCCTGCTCTCTCTCTCTCGCTCTCTCTTAAAAAAAAAAAAAAAAGAGGCATTACACATCACGACGCCATTCGCCCTCCTCCAGGAGCCCATCATCTGAGGTCTTCCGTTTTGGAGGAAGGGAGTCGACGACTCTTTTCATTTCTCCTCCGGAGGTCGTGTGCAGCAGAATGGATCAAGGACAGCTTGTTATGGAAGACTTCGGAGACTTCGCGAGAGGAATGCGCCGGAAAATGGAAGCTGAGTACCACATGACCAGCAGACAAGAATCGGACGACGCCAGCCAGGAACGTTGGAGTGAGTAGAAAATTTTGAATTAATCAAATAGAAAATTTTAAATTGTTTAAAGAAATTGAAATTAAAAGTTAAGAATATATTCAAAAGTAAAGATAAAAAGGGCAGCGAGGAATATAAAAACAACGAAGGCGTTAAAAGAACTTGTTATATTAAATGCGGATGCCTCGTAGTGATTATACAGTTTTATCTTTTTAAAGGCAATTGAAGAGTCAATATTTATATTTATTTTTCCATCTTTTTGTTTTCATGATAATTTTTCCATACTTTATTGATCACATTAGGTAATGCGTCCGATTTTTTTTTCTTTTTCCATTTGAATCCGCCCTGGGCTCATTTACGTGGGCGTCCTCCGACAACCCAACGCAGCCCAAGGACGGACGCGACCAGAAAAATCATCGAAGGAACACCTAAAAGGAACTTCCAGGACTCACCTCACCACAGAACCCCATCACATCTACGAGTACAATGGCCAAGGACTTCCACCACTTCGGAGCACACGAACCCCAGCATCTCTATAATAGCCAAGGACTTCCACCACTTAGGAGCACACGACCCCCAGCATCTGTACAATAGCCAGGAACTTCCACCACCGCCACCAGGAGGACGCCCACGTGGATGGGTCCAGGAAGTCTCGCGAAGAACCTCCGGCACTCCAACGCTGGCGTCGTCGTCTGCTGGTCTTCGGCTGCTGTAGATCTCTCTCCGGCGCATTCACCTTCTGTACACCCGCCTTCTTCCGCTTATTTTATTCTTCTTTTTCCATCAGTTTTCTCGAGTTCCGCTGCAGCCGACGGACAATACAATATTCCCGCTGTCCAAAAATTATGAAGAAAAAAAAAATATATATATATATATATATATATATATATATATATATATATATATATATATATATATATATATATATATAAAATAAAGAAAAACAAAAATATATAAAAAAACAAACGAAAATAAAAAATAGAAAAAAAAATGGAAAAACAAAAAATAAAATGGAAAAAATATATATACAAAAAACATAATAAAGATATACATGTAAAAACTATGCATCAGAAAAATGCACGAAAAAAACATAGAATTACTGAAAAAAATATATATAAGGAAAAGTATATTAAGAAAAAAAAAGAAAATAAAAAAAGATAAAAAAAAAAAATACTGAAACAAATATATTATATATAAGAGAAAAGTATATTAAGAATAAGAAAAGTACAAAACAAAGAATTCTTTTTTTTTTTTGGTGTGTGTGTGTGTGTGTGTGTGTGTGTGTGTGTGTGTGTGCGCGGTGGTTTTGGGCCTACGCCGGAAGGCGCGTATCTGTGCCGTCAGCTTTGCCCTATTATGCGTTTGGATTGTTGTGTCAGTCTCTGCTGGGAATGGGGGAGAGGAGTGCGGGATTCGAACCTACAACTAAGCGACTGCGACTACAGCACCAGTGCAGGAACGAATGGGTGCAATATCATCCCCCTGCTAATTCAAAAGTGTTTACATTTCGTGCACTACCACTGCAGCGAGGAGATTGGTCCCCGCTCCCAGTTTCTCCAGGAACCAAGCATGCCCTGCTTCTTCTGCAATTTCACAAAAAAAAAAAAAAAAAAAAAAAAAATATATATATATATATTTATATATATATATATATATATATATATATATATATATATATAATAAAAAATATAATAAAAAAAAAACACACACACACACACACACAAACACACACACACACACAATCACACACACACACAATCACACACACACACAATCACACACAGACACACACACACACACACACACACACACACACACACACACACACACACACACACACACACACACACACACACACACACACACTCACACACACACACACACACACACACACACACACACACACACTCGGCTCGACGGCGCAGTGGTAGCGTTTGCAACTGTTACTTCGGCGTTCCGAGTTCGAATCCCGCCCGGTGCTGTAATAATTTCAACATCTCTGCTCAGCGAGCCGGCACTCCAATTCTCGTTGGCGGGGAGTTGGGTCTGTGTGTGTAATTTCACATTACTACCTATAGATCTGTCATATACGAGCTCTGAGCTTTCATCCACGAGGTAATAGCTGTCGATCACGATTCCACCACGTGATCCAAGACTTGGTCAATCTCACACACACTACAGGCACACATACGCACACACGCACAGACAAGCAGACACACAGACAAGCAGACACACAGACAAGCAGACAAACACAAACACACACACACACACACACACACACACACACACACACACACACACACACACACACACACACACACACACACACACACACACACACACACACACACACACACGCACACACACACACACACACATTTTTTAACCGTGGGAAAAAATGCATAATACAGGAATATGGAAAACGCGATCATCCTGCCTACGGCCATTGTTTAGAAAAACACCAAAATATTTCGTCTTCTTCTGAAACAACAAATAACTTTCCCCTCCTTAAATAACATTGTGTTCTGTTCAGAACAGTCGAGAATTTTCTATGAACACGTGGATCACAAAAAAAAAGAACAAGAAATAAATAATACAAAACAATATGATAATAATCTAGGAATCCTCGTGTGATGACCGAAACTAAAGCGAACAGAACGAAACATTGAGGTAAGCCGGCCGGGAGGCTACCGCCGCTGTAGGCTCGAAGTGCCTAAGTGTTTTTGTAAGGTGATCGTGGCATCATTAATTAAAAGCACATTACCTAATACTCTCCCCCAACCTAAACTCCCATCTCCCTCCCTCGTCCCTGTCCCCCCTCTCCCCCGTCTCCCCGTCCACCGCCTCCCCCCGCTACCTCCCCCCCCCGTCTTCCCTCCTAACGTTACCATCTCGTATAAATCATGTCTGTCTAGAAACGGTAGGGGGGGGGAGAAGGATGGGGAGGAGATGGGTCAGGTGTCTCTCTGGGAGTCTGCAGGGTATAACAATCTTCCCTCACCCCCAACTCCTTACACACATTTGTTATAGACATCATGACACACAACCTTGAAATAATTACCTTTAAACGAAATTATCGAAATCTACGTTTACTCGTACTTGTAAATAATAGCGTGTATTGGTTATTTCTACATTATTTAAAAAAATCAAATCTCACTTGTATCCCCTCATACCACTCCCACACACCCTCCATTCCCCATTTCCTCCCTTTTCCCTACGGTTCCCCCCCTCCCCCCTCCTATAGTGCCAACCTTTCCCACCGCGTATCTATCCCCCCTCCCCGACACTTCTCAGCATTATCTTCCTCTCAAGTACGTCCTCTTCTCACGTTTAATGTACCTACATGAATATACATCTTTGCATATGAAAAGATATACACACACGTGTGTATGTTTGTGTGTGTGTGTGTGTGTGTGTGTGTGTGTGTGTGTGTGTGTGTGTGTGTGTGTGTGTGTGTGTGTGTCCACATGCGTGTGTGCGTGTGTGTGCGCGCGCGCGCTTGTGTGTACATCTTTGTGTGTGCATATACATATGTATCTACAAATACAACTGTCATATTCACTACACAATTTAAACACCGTGAGCATCAATTTCCCAGCTGAACTATTAAAATAATTTATCTAGAAAAATACCACATAATTCCATCTATTCAAAACGTATCTTTAACGCCAGTAGATATCCCCAGGGTAAGGTTGAACAGACTATAGTTCGTTGTAGAGCCTTTCTTCAAACAAAGTTTTTCTTAAGTTCATTATATTTGGTGTTATTTGGTGTTATTCGTGTTTCGTATGTGATGCTGTTTACGACGCCTCCTCTTTCTCTCTCTATTTCGTTCTCCTTTCCCACGGTAACAAGAAACCTCTTATTGAATAAAACCTCGGCGAGTTGGTGAATTGGATACAGTACTTGCCCTGTGTCCTCGAGGCCAGTGTTCGAATCTTGTCTATTAAATGGGGATTTCTATAAACATGTGATGCTTCGTTTCTCATGCTCATCACTGTGATGATTGGTGTGATGATTGTGATGATTATCTCGTGGTATGGAAAGCGATTCTTTCGGTGGGAAAATGTCCGACATGGTTCCACAAGACAGCTCCCCCCCTAAAAAAGAAAAAAGAAAAAAAAATTGGTGGGTTTGGGGAATGTGAATTAGTTTGTTTCGAAATCCCTCCAAAACATTCCCACTCTTCTGAGGTCAGTGAGGATACGTTCCACTAACAACATAACCATCATTAACAATCTTCCCACCATTACCACCAACAGTTGTTATCACTTACACATCCCCTAACGATGGACCTAGAAAAGGTACTTCTCATTCTTTGAACATTTCGATTATGAAAGACATTTGCAAAATATAATATATAAAGGTACTATATGTTAGTATTTAGTATATATTTAGCTATATCCAGTGCTTCTATCCTTATGGAACACTATCGTTGAGAAGAATCATAGATAGTAAAGGAGAAACATGAGGAAGTCCGAAGAACGGAAGAATGGTAGAACTTGAAAGTAATCAGTATTTTTTAGTAGATATTCTGGAATCATAAAACAATATTGCGTGAATCTGATCCATAAGGGTGCCTCAAAAGTCCTTGAAATATCAAATACATACAAGTTAAGCAGTCAATACCCCAAACGGGGCCATCTGACGCGGTTAACATATGGAAGTTGTCGTCGAACTTTGGAAAATTGACTGCAGAGTTTCCCCTCAGTCACAACCCCGTCTTGTTCCCCTATTTTCTAATCCGGTCCTTCCTCGCCTGCGTCAGCACCTGAGGAGGGGGACATCTTTCCACTGCAGAGGGGGGAGAAGAAATCCTCTGCAGAGTAACGAGGATCAGGATAGGTCCCGAACGGGGTTATGGGGGAGTGATGAGGACGTTTTAGACCTGAGTGTGTATGGGGTGATGGGTGAGGACGTTTGAGGCCTGAGTGTGTATGGGGTGATGGGTGAGGACGTTTTAGGCCTGAGTGTGTATGGGGTGATGGGTGAGGACGTTTTAGGCCTGAGTGTGTATGGGGTGATGGGTGAGGACGTTTTAGGCCTGAGTGTGTATGGGGTGATGGGTGAGGACGTTTTAGGCCTGAGTGTGTATGGGGTGATGGGTGGGGAGGTTCTAGTACTAGGCGTGTATGGGGTGATGGGTTAGTTGTAGGGGATGAATTGCAGCGGGATATTTTTGTGGGTAGGTGGGTGTATGAGGCCATTGGCTCATATGAGGGATGTAATAGAATGAGGGGGCGATGATGGGTACGACGATGGGTCCCAGCGGGAGTTGGTCCTAGGAGATTTCAACACAGAGCAACGGAAAAGTGATTTACTTGGTGCCACTGAATATATATATCATGTGCCAAGAGTTCAAAATCTTCCGTTTTCTTGAAGAAAGTCTTGGAGTAAAAAAGAAAAAAAAACAACTAAACTCATATATGGTTCTGGTATTTAAAGAACCCCGTGCGGAAGTGCTCTTATGACAGAGACATGCAGAGACATGCAAGACAAAGAAAGAAAAGAGAGAGAGAGAAGAGAGAGAGAGAGGAGAGAGAGAGAGAGAGAGAGAGAGAGAGAGAGAGAGAGAGAGAGAGAGAGAGAGAGAGAGAGAGAGCTTGGTTCTTCACTGTGATTTTCGAGTATAAAAGAATAGTAATAATCGACGATTCTTTATGAAAATATGTGTTTAATGCAAAGGGCCCATATGTTCAAGATATTGACTGAAGAAAGTGTCCTCAAGCCTTACTGATGGACTTTACCTCCTCTTCCCCTCACCTACGCTATTGCTACATGTCATTTCCAGTTTCTTGTTCTTCAGTGTTTCGATTTTAACGAGACATTCTCAGAAATTTTGTTTTTAAAAATTTGAGGACTCCAATTGTACAACTCAAAAAAGTCAGAGGAAGACGAGAGACCATATTACGTGCACTTGGGAGTCCTTCATACATTTCCTCTCTCTCTTACCAAACCAGCAAAGAACAGAGACCCACAGACTTCATCTTCCGGGTTCTTTGGGGCGAGTCCAGACGAGGACCAGAAAGAAAGACAATATCCCGCGGCGGAGGTCAGACCTGTCCGAGACGCCGTCACGGACCGACCGACCACGTTAATCCCCCTCCCCCCCCCAAAAAAAAAAAAAAAAAATGATCGTCCGGGATGTGACGCGTCGTTCCGGCGTCACCTCATCCATTTTCTTCTGTCATGGACGTGTCCGTTACGTCCAGCGTGAGACAGTTACATAGATGTTATTCTCAGGCGAGGAGAGGACAATGAGAGAGAGACAGGGAGAGAGAGATAAGGAAAAAAGGAAAGGAGAGAGGAAAAAAGGGAAGGAAAGGGAAAAAGGGAAGGAGAGGGAAAAAGGGAAGGAGAGGGAAAAAAGAGAAGGAGAAGGAAAAAAGAGAAGGAGAGGAAAAAAGAGAAGGAGGGCGGGAGAGAGAGAAGGAGGGCGGGAGATAGAGAGGGAGGC
>NC_134782.1:18722370-18742370 GCF_046742065.1 Oratosquilla oratoria
GACTTCGATGTTCCTTGCAGGAAGACCACTGTTGACCGACCGTGGAGCTTCTGCCGAGGCGGCTCCTTTGAGGACCGGATCTTTTCTCGGCGATGTGATACACAAAAGACCTTTTCCTTCCCGTGTTAAAACAGCGCTAACCATGGCACCCCGCCCTGGGTGGTATATATTTCCCTTTGTTGAACAAGATCAGTTATCGGCAGTCAGAATAAAGACTGCGGGTGTGTGTGTGTGTGTTGGGGGGGGTGTCGGTGATAAAGGATTCCTTGACAGAAGCTTTAGACCCTGAGGTTACCTCAGACCTGAACAAAATCGTCTTTGGCAAAAAAAAAAAAAAAAAAGATAAAAAAAAAGATAAAAATAAATAAATAAAACGAAATAATAAAAAATAAAATAAAATAAAGATAAACAAATGAATAATAAATTATAGATGATTAATAGATAAATGAATAAATAAAAATAAGAAACTAGAAAGAAAAAATAAAGAACAAAACAAAAATGAATGAAATAATATAAAATAAAAGTAATTCAGTTAGGGTTAGTTCACAAACTGCAAGTATATATATATATACATATATATAGATGTATATATATATATATATACATATATATATATATATATATATACATATATGTATATATATATATATATATATATATATATATATATATACATATATATATATATACACATATATTTATATATATATAAATATATATATATATATATATATATATAATATATATATCCCTTCAGCTGAATAAAACCAACTGGCGGTAGCCAGGATAACGCAAACAAGGTAAAAATGGTTTTGAACAAGTAAGCTTAACTGAGATACATTAGACTTAAACCTAATAACAAACTCCAGAGATGAAAAAATACTTTCGTTCACCTAAATGAAATCATCTGGTGGCAGGAGGAAGAGGAAATTGGGGAGGAGGAGGAGGAGGAGGAGGAGGAGGAGGAGGATGAGGAGTAAGGGGAGGAGGGGGAAATAGAAAGGGAGGAGTATGTGGGGGAGGAAATGGAGGAGGAGGAGAGGAAAGACAAGCGAGAGGAATTGAGGGAGGAGGAGGGGGGAGGAGAGAAATGAGGAGTAGGAAAGGGAGGAAAGGCAGGAAGAGGAGAAAGAGGAAAGGGAGGAAGAGAAAGAGGAAAGGGAGGAAGAGAAATAGGAAAGGGAGGAAGAAAAAGAGGAAATGAAGGAGGAGGAGCAGAGAGAGGAGCAGAAAAGGGAGGAGGGGGAAAGGGAGGAGGAGGGGGAAAGGGAGGAGAAGGGGGAAAGGGAGTAGGGGGACGAGGAGAAGGAAAGGGAGGAGAGGGGTAAATGGAGGGAAGGGATGGGAGGGAGGGTGGGGAGAAAGAGGACAGGGAGGAGGAAAAAATAAGAAGAGGGAGGAGGTGGGGGAGAGGAAGGAGGAGGAGGAAAGGGAAGAGAGGAAGAAAGAAGAGGAAAGGGAAGAGAGGGAGAAAGAGGAGGAAAGGAGGGGGAAGGAGAGGAAAAGGGAGCAGAGGGAGGAGGATGGGGGGGGCGTGAAGGAAGGAAGGGTGAGGGAGGGGAGGGAAGGTAGACGATTTGGGTGAGGGAGTGAGGGAGGGAGTGAGGGAGTAGAGGAACCTTGGTGGCGGTAAACATTTGTAGGAAAATCAAACATTTACTTTTGCCTCATTTTGCATTTGCACGACCATCCATCTCATGCCAACCATTGACCCCCCACCCCTACCCCCCACCCCCCACTCTGGCGCCAGATCTCTGTTGGTACTTCGAGGGTATGTTTTGGTACCATATGGTACTCTCTGGTACTATGAATTCCTCTTATGGTACTATACAGTACTTTTTGGTATCATAATACATGTTTGTACTATGCCGTACTCTTATGTATTCTAAAGTACTCTTTTGTATTCTACAGTACTATTGTGTAATCTGTAGTATTATTTTGTACTCTGTAGTACTCGTTTGCACTATGCAGTACTCTAGATACCATACACCAGTCCATGATACTATATGATGCTCTGGTATTACATCATACGACAGTGGAGCGTGATTGTCCAAAAGGATAGAATCGCTGTTAAATCACAGTGCATAACAATAACAAATTGGTATTACACATTACTATGTTGATGTTGTGGATTCACGCACAAATGAATAAATTTGCTTGGCGGCAGCTTGGTCAGGAAAAAATATACGAAAGAAAATATACCCCAGACAAATTCTGAAGGAAGGGTAGCGTCGTCGTTACCATGACAACCATGGCGCTTTGTTTACATTGTGCCAATGACGTCACGTGGTAATCCTACTCTGTCCTCGTGAGGTGTAGAGGGCGCTGGTGATCAGCTGATGGTGTCACGACGATGACGAGAATAGCCTGGTGCCAACCATACTAAAAGGAAAGGTGGCAGCAGGTATGTAAGTGACGATGTTTGAAAAAATTACACGATATAAATTAGATGAATAAAATAAAAGTAAGGGTTCCCATCCTTATTTCATGTATCCTGTACTTATGAGTTACTATTTATTGATCTCCTGAACACATCATTGAATAGACTTGCAAGGCATTCACAAACTTCTTTTTACCTATCCATTCTTTACCTGTTTATCAATGAATCAAATAATTGATTGATCAATCAATCAATTCATTTATTCATTTACTTATATATTCATTTGTCTATTTATGTGTGAGCGTACGTGAGCGTGTGAGTGTGTGTGAGCGTGTGTGTGTGTGTGAGTGTGTGTGTGTGTGTGTGTGTGTGCGTGTGTGTGTGTGTGTGTGTGTGTGTGTGCGTGTGTGTGTGTGTGTGTGTGTGTGTGTGCGTGCGTGCGTCATTGACGTTGGCCAAGGGGTCCATAGACCGTAGGTGTTCTCACCTCGTGTGTAAGAGATCCGAGTTCGAAACCCGACAGCAATAACGAGGTACCTCAGTTCCTTCCTTTGTCCTACTAGCGAGACATTGGCACTGCATCGACCGACAGTGCTCGCTAATCTCGTGCTTTCCTTTGCAGTGAAGCACTGTAGCAGTGAAAAGGAACAAAAGGCTTGATGTCCTCGTCACTGGCACTCTGTTCTTTGAACTTTGGTTAACTTTATCATTCAGGAAATTCGTTCGATTCGTCCCTGATACTGAAAATTCTCTCTTATTGGAAATGCCTAAAAACCGGAAACCTCTAAAATTAGAAACAGAAGCGACATTTCTAGAATTTAAGAGAATATGTGGAAGTGCCTCGGGCACTCGAAATATTCCTCTAAATATTAGAATTTTCCCTAATTTGAAATACTCCTAAATTGCAAACATTATACTGTTTCTTCTTTAGGCGATGCGAGTTTCTGTGACATAAAACCCTCATGCCAGTGTCACACTATGCGGCGGTGCCGGATGCGGCCAGATGGTGGTCAAGTTTAATTAGCTGAATAAAATCACCTGGCGACAACCACAACTTGGTAGAACGACCCACCGGCCTCAGTCAGTGCAAAGGACCCTTGGATCGTTGCCTGCTGCCATGGGGTTGCGGGTATCTTGCGATTACGAGTTTACTGACCCTTGTACGATAAATAGTACTTTGAGGGATTGTACAGAAATGTTTAGTGTAGGAGAATTAAAGAAAGACCATGTATGTATGTATGTATGCATGTATGTACGACGCTTACCACAGAAAAACATGGAGTTTTAATATATTGTGCAAATAAGGTGGAGTCTGTGAAAGTCTACGCATATTAAACACAATATTTCACAATGACGGCATCTTCACGCGCACGCATCCACGCACCCACCCACACCCACACCCACCTACCCACACCCACCCATCCACTTCCACATCTACACCCACCCATCCACATCCACATCCACATCCATACGTCCACATTCACACATCCACACATCCACATCCATATCCACACATGCACACACACACACACACACACACACACACACACACACACACACACACACACACACACACACACACACACACACACACACACACACACACACACACACACACACACACACACTTCGACAGAACCCTGTTCATCGAGTCTCTGATACATATTTTTCCACATGTAAAGAGGGGTTGCCAGCAACAACCCCTTGAGCAGGATGACAACTTTTATTTTCCTATCCAATATTAATCAATTGATTAATCTTTTGTCTAACATCTTTATTTGTTTATCTAATTATCTGTTCACTCATATATTTATACCTTTATTCATCTATACATTTATTCATATATACGGTACATTATTCATTTATTATTTACTTAGCTATTCATCTATTTAGTCATCAATTCATTTATCTGTTTATTAATTTATTAATTTATTCATTTAAATATTCGTCTATACATATATATTTATCAGTTTATTAATTTCTGTTTATTTATTTTTATCTATTTATTAATTCTTTTATTTATTTATTAATTTTTGGGAAGATGCAGACAATTTTCTGTCAGCCGAGTGTTGGAGTGGAAGAGGAGAAAATTGGCTTAAATGCAACAATATAGAAATATGTTAGTTAACTCGTTTAACCCTGAAACGACGTTTCAAGGGGAACAAAATCATCCGGATGAAACCAGACACCATATGTTTAACTAGATGAATGAACTAGTTGACAGATTTTGCTGATTTTGATACCATTAACATCAATAGACTTGATCTAGTTTAGTAAACCCAGTTTCCACTTACACCAAGTTAGTGACACACCCTTCCCCGGTCCTCCCTACCCCAAACTGAATTAGTTAAACTTAATGACCCCTTTCTACCCGGAGACATATTTCATTGATTTTATTCTGGTTGGCGCTAGGCGATTGGCTAGAAGCGCCGGAGACAGTCATCTCACGAATGACACACACCTCCGTGTCGCCCGGAAGGATTTCGACCAAGTATCGTGTCGGAGGAAGTGTCTAGAGACTCAGTGGTTCCCAAACTGTGGGTAAATTACCCCCTGGGGGGGAGGTAACAAATTTCGGGGGTAATGGAGGGCTGACAAAAAAAATTAAAAATAAAATAGAATAAAATAAAATCAAGAAAATATCACGGTACCCGGCATTAGGATTAAGGTTAACTTAGTACATATAATTGTAAAACTGAAAAAAAAATGTTTGGGAACCACTGGGACTCTAGAGGGCTAAGAAGCTTCGGTTCCGTCCGCTGAGCGCGCGACATGTAACAACTGGTTCCACGCTCTGACGTGACGTCATGAAAGTGACTCAGTGTATCACGTGACGACGACGACAACGACAACAACAACGACAACGACACCGCTGATGATGCCAGGGATAGCATGCCTTGCACGGCAACAGCTGATTTCATTCAGCTTGATAGGTCACAAGATACTATATTAAGCTCTGTATAGACTGACATGAACATAAATCTATTTTCAACTGTTGTCGAGTTGTTCATGAGTATAGATCAGTCCTCAATTATAAAACTCTGGCGAGTGGCTCTGGTCCGTAGGGGTGTTAATAAAGTTCCTAAATTATTGACCACATGCAATTTACGCCCTCAATACGGATGAAGGCGCTGCTAACAAGATGAATAAAATCCTCTGGCGCCAATCAGAGTAAAAAGTAAAGTGAAACTTGGTAGGAAAGGAATATATTCTAAGTCGTAATTTCTTGGTAAATAAAATTGTCTGGTGTTAAGTGGGCCTTACGCGATCAATATCATTGCGCAATATTCCGTATTGTACAATATCATTGATGATGTAGGGACGGTATTGAAGAGGCACACGTATTCGGCCCATATATTTGGTGTCTTCAATATATTGTGTCATTCTTCAATACCATCCTTACATGGTCAATGATGGTATTGAAAAGGCGCATGCGTTTGATCTGTACATTTGGTGTCTTCAATATATTGTGTCATTCTTCAATACCATACTTACATCGTCAGTGATGGTATTGAAGAGGAACACGCATTTAATCTGTACATTAGACGTCTCTAATATATTGTGCCATTCTTCAATACCATCCCTACACCGTAATAAATGATATTGAAGAGGCCTGTACATTGGACGTCTTCAATGTATTGTGTCATTCTTAAATACCATCCCTATATTGTCAATAATGGTATAGAAGAAGCCCACGTGTTCGGCATGTAAATTTGATGTTTTCGATATATTGTGTCATTCTTAAATACCATCCCAATATTGTCAATAATGATATTGAAGAAGCACACGTGTTCGGCACGTACATTTGATATCTCCGATATAATGTGTCATTCTTTAATACCATTCCTACACCGTCAATAATTTTGTACAAGTGTGTACAAGTGTATATCTCTCCGTACAGGCGGGACTAGAATCGTCTGGTACCTGTAACATAACTGAATAAAATCGTCTGGCGCTATATGAAGAAACCTTTTGTACATCAGGAGTTGAAGGTAATATTTTTAAAACCTTTTGCCAATTCTGGCGAACACTTTCTCTTGTTAAAAAATATAATTTTACTTCATTGGATATACTTACTGTGTCTTGCTACATTGCTTCTGTCCAAGGGCAGTAGGAGGGATACATGGATAACCCGTCATCCACGAGGAGCTAAGATGAGAGGAGGGTAAGGGGGGTGGATGGGAGTGGAATGAGTGGACGGGGGGTGCGTACCTTTGACCTTTGACTTGGCTACCTCTTTCATAAGGGGGAAAAAGCCCCTTTTGGTATATAGATAGATAGGATATACTTACGAAAATTCCCGGTAGATTTTACAGATCTACCAGTAAGCAGGATAAACTAGAAAGATAAGTTAGAAATTTTTGATAAAAATCTAATTTGTAATGGGAGAAAGCCATCTTCAGGACTAGCGAAAGATGTAAAGCTGTAATCACACTAGGCTATTTTTCCTCCGATTAATCGGCGGTATTGCCCACCTCCAGAACATTTTCCGCCGTGAAATCACTATGGCAAAATATTTTGTTTAAAAAAAAAAAAAAAAAAAATAGAATAGAATGTCATTAGACATGCTGGAGGAAGATCATTTTCCTCCAGCAATATAAGATTCCTTCCCGAAAGCTACTGGCTGCAAATTTGCTCCAACAGTCGGAGGAAAAATAGCCTAGTGTGATAACGCTTTGAAAGTTCGACCGCAGGGAGTTTAGTCCCGCGGTTTTATGACAGACACTCCGCGGGATCTCGAACTCGGGCCGAAGAAGTCAAGATGAAATTTATAACCGGTGAACTCGTGTGTAGCTTTCGGCGGTCTTCGGAGGGCGGGGAAGGGATGTGGGGGGAGTGGGGAGAGAGGGGGGAGGGAGGGGGAAGAGGGGGAAAGGTGAGGGGGAGATGGGGGAGAAAGGAAGGGTCGATGGTTCCGTCGGCGGGGTCGGGTCCTTAGCGAAACCTCGCGTTGAGACGTGGACGACCAACAAGGGGGCGGCCTGTAGGCTGATGGCTGGTTGGCGATTCGGTCTCAACCCCCCTCCCCCCCCTTCTTTTTTTCTATTCCTTTCTTACTATGTTTTTTATGGTCTCCTTGTATTACTTTTTATTTTTTATTTTTATTATTATTTTTTTATCCTTCCTTTGCTTTTTCTTTCCTGCAATGTCTTTTTCCTTCTATGGTCTCCTTGCTTTTTCTATTTTTCTTTAATTTTCTTTTTATCTTTAATTCTTACTATGTTTTTTATTATGTGGTCTTTTATTTTTAATTTCCTTTTTCTCTTAAAAATCTCTTTTTTTCCTCTTTTTATCATCAATTTGATATCACTTTTTTTTAACTGAAGTCCATGGGATGGTCGGAATGGCTGATTTAAGGCCAGGGTAGGTGTAGAGTGTTGACTTTTCTTGGCTGCTGTGTGTGTGTGTGTGTGTGTGTGTGTGTGTGTGTGTGTGTGTGTGTGTGTGTGTGTGTGTGTGTGTGTGTGTGTGTGTGTGTGTGTGTGTGTGTGTGTGTGTGTGTGTGTGTGTGTGTGTGAAAGAGAGAGAGAGAGAGAGAGAAAGAGAGAGAGAGAGAGAGAGAGAGAGAGAGAGAGAGAGAGAGAGAGAGAGAGAGAGAGAGAGAGAGAGAGAGAGAGAGAGAGAGAGAGAGAGAGAGAGAGAGATAAGAGAGAGAGAGAGAAAGAGAGAGAGAGAGAGAGAGAGAGAGAGAGGTGAGAGAGAGAGAGAGAGAGAGAGAGAGATAGTATTGAGAGAGAGAGAGATGATAGAGAGAGAGAGAGAGAGAGAGAGAGAGAGAGAGAGAGAGAGAGAGAGAGAGGACTCGAATATTTGTTCGTTCGTTTGTATCTTTGTTTTTCCAAACATGAACAATCTTAACCAGAAGATGACGCATGGGGACATCGATTAACTAAACCAAACTAAAGGAAATTTGGCGGCTTCGTCCGTAGGTAACACAATCCATATCTGGATTACACTGTATATGAAAGTAACGAGATAATTATTTTATTATTCCGTTTCGTCTTTCGTTTTAATTTCAGTAATTAAATGAACTGCTTCAGCGAGGGTAAGAAAACTAAATCATTATAAGTATGTTATCATATCCTTCTATGAAATACAATGATATAACAATATGATGACCTACAATTATAATTACTAAACTCTGCAATTATATTATTCTATTAAACTACATTATCATTTCATCATATCAAAGTATATCATCATGTTATCATTATATATTATGCATACATCATATATGTTATCATTATATGTTATGTTATTACATGTTATCATATATCAAAACGCATTATTGCCTTATACGGCAACAAACGGTAATGCCATAAAGCGTATATAGCTCCTCTCAGGCCCAGAGACGATTAGGCTTATTTTTGGGAGTGATTTTTTTGCAAATAAAATAGTCTGATATTAGCCAGAATAAAAATACAAGAAGACACTCATGAACGAGTTAATCGAGATCAGTGTTAACGGAGATTAGCGGTAACCTGGAGAGCAAACGGGTCTTCTCAGCCGAATAAAGTAGTTTGGGATTAACCATAATAAATGTTAGGATGAGATTATCTGATCTGAATAAAATCGCGAGCCGGCAACAATAACAATTGGTTAAAGCGAGGATGAAGGGTATTTTGAAAGGGAAGGCAGGGGGGAGGGAAGAGGAAGAGGAAGAGGGAGGGGGAGGTGAAGGGAGGGGGAGGGGGAGGGGGGAAGGAGCAGGTGTGGGGGAAAGGGGAGGGAAAGCAGAGAAAGAAAGAAGGGAGGTGAAGGGAAAAGGAATTGGAAGAGGGAGGATGAGGGAGCAGGTGTGGGGGAGGGGAGGGGAGGGGAGTGGAAGAGGGGATAGAGGAAGGGAGGGGAGGGGAGGAGAGTGGAAGAGGGGAAAGGAGGAAGGGAGGGGAGGGAGGGGAATGGAAGAGGGGAAAGGAAGAGAGGAGGGGAGTGGGAGAGGAGAGGGGAAAGGAGAAAAGGAGGGGAGGGAAGAGTGAGGATGAAGGAGCGGGTGTGGGGGGGGAAAGGAGGGGAAGTGGGTAAAGGTGGAAGGGTGGGAGGGGGAGGGAAGAGGAAGTGGAAGAGGGAGGGTGAGGGAACAGGTGTGGGGGGAGGGAAGGGGAGGGGAATGGGGACGGGAGGGAGTGGGTACACGAGAGAGGGAGGAGGTTTGGGGGGAAGGGGGAGGGTAAATGCGTAACAGCAGAAGCAGCTGGGAGGGGGGTGGGGTGGGGTTTGGGGGTTGAGGGAGGAGAGGGTGAGGGGTTGGGGGAAGCTACGAGGGAGGTGGGAGGGGAGATAGGGAAACGGGGGGAGGGGAAGGGGCGAAGGAGGAAAGAAAATTGTCTACCAACAAACATACCCGTTCTCCCGCGGGTCTAGGATGAAGCAAAGTTCATTAATCGTTTTTTTTTTTTTTTTTTTTTCGGGGGTGGGGGCTGCGTCCTGGTTCTCTTCAGCTAGGCACCCCGGGGGCATTTTTCACGAAGACCAGACGCTGCCCATTTAGACATGCCCGTCTACACAAACAAACAAGGATGCAAATCTGCTTACAGAAACAAAACGTCAATAACTATAAATAAAATAAAAAGATAAGAATAAATGAACAGATAAATAGAAAAAGTAAATAAATAAATAAATAGATTAATAGACAAATAAAAATAGACAAGTAGATAAATAAACAAGTAAATAAAGGCCAATTAACACGAGGGGGGTAATACAAATCAAAATAGATATCTTTTTATCTGAGTTTAGTCTCCAACAATATAAAAATTCTATTCGACTTATTCCCTTCATTGACTGGATCCAATAGCAAAGAAATTTTACGCTCGGATTACATAAACTGCAGAGAAAACGAAACGAAACAAATCGCAATGTGATAGTGTGGATGAGGTGTAGACTCATTCTCACTCCCAAGACCAGTTCTCCTATCCATGAGAGATACCAGGTCCCCTTCTCCGAAACAACACGCCCAGACCCTAACTGTAAGTAGGCAATGTTTGGAAACCGAATTAATTAAGAAAAGAGTTAAAGTAAACAGTGTAAAATTATATAGAGAATAAATAAATCAAATGGTTGATGATCAGTCATTGTCGGGTATGGGGTCAATGAATAGTGGAAGTGAATTATAGAACCTGTCTTATTTCACTACAGTTACAGAAGGATAAGAATCCTAATAGTAATAGTAGTAGTAGTAGTAGTTGTAGTAGTAGTAGTAGTTGTAGTAGTAGTAGTAATATTTGTAGTAGTGGTAGTAATAGTACTATAATCAATTAATGATGATAGTGATGATGATTGATGATGACGATAACTACGATAATAGGATCAGTATTATTATTATTAGTAGTGCTATAGGTAATATCTAAGGGGTAGTCGAAATAGTAGTATAGTGCTAGTAGCGGCAGAGAGACGGGAAGAACAGCTATTGTCGAGTTTGGCCAACCAACATTGACCAGACTCTTGACTATAAACATTTAGGGAGGAGTTGAGGGAGAGGGGAGAAATATAGGTGAAGGGGGAGGGTGGGAGAAGAGGGAGTAGGAGAAAAGAGAGAGGACGAAGAAGAGAAGGAGAAGGTGTATATTAGTTGAAAAGAAGTAAGGAAGGCGAGATGGAAAACAGTGGGACGGGCAAGGGAAAGAATTTAGAATGGAATGGGTAGCAAAGACAGGATAAATAAATAATAAAAACAAAGGGAAAAGATAGGAAAATAATGAAATGGATAGGTTAGTTTAAGGAAATGGATAGGGAATATTCAAGTAATGGATATTTTAGGAATGGATAAGGAATATCTAAGGAGATGGATAAGGAATAATCAAGGAATTGATAGGGGAAATATAAATAG
Organism: Oratosquilla oratoria; assembly: GCF_046742065.1. NCBI lineage: Eukaryota > Metazoa > Arthropoda > Malacostraca > Stomatopoda > Squillidae > Oratosquilla > Oratosquilla oratoria. The sequence goes on from NC_134782.1 coordinate 18,733,578, forward strand.
GGGGAAGGGAAGGACTGGATGGGGATAAAGAAGGGAATGGATAAGGATAAATGCTGCAAGATGATTGAAAGGAAGAGTCAACGCTTTAGATGTCTAGCGTGCACGCGCGCGTACACACCCATGTGGTGTGAAAAGGAACTCCGGCGTCTCCAGACAACTCTCAGAGGACCCTCTATTGTGGTCGGATCTGACTCCCAAGGAATTCTCCACTGTGTTCTGATTTTCCTCCAAAGGGACCGTTCCATTGCCATCGGATCTGAACAGTGACCAGAAAGCCAGGCGTTTCGGACTACGCCCAACACCTGCGGAAACAATAGATACTTCTCCTTTCTTCATTGCTAATCTTTCTAGAACAACTTGTATCAACATTTTGTTTCCTTACCTTATATTTCTCGTATGTTCTCTATCCTTTGTAAATCATATGTAAATACATCCCTTGAATGGATACCGAGAGTCCAGATTCAGCCCATGCGTTGTAAATTGTAGATACAAGGAAATCATCTATCATTGTGGCAACAGCCTACTTGTACCCAGTAAATTATAATCTGGCAACCCCTTCTCCGAGTCTTCCTCGGAGGTTGCTCTTGTTCGTAAAAGAGAGAGTACAGACATTAAAACGATCGGACTTGCTCCTAGTTTGCTTCACCACACATCAAATGTAGATCCTAACTACAAATCCACATATATAAGGGACTGTATAGGGATAAAGGGGATGGATAAGAATAGATAAGGGATTGGATAAGAATAAGAAAAGAAATGAATAAGGATAGATAAGGGAATAGATAGGGATAAAAAGGAGATGGATAGAGATGAAGAGGGGATGGATAGGGATGAAGTAGGGATGGATAGGGATGAAGATAATGGACAGGGATAAAATGAGATTGGATAAGGATAAGAAGGGGATGGATAGGGATAACAAAGGTAATGGATAAGTATAAACAAGATACTGGATAAAGACAAAGAAAAATGGATAGGGAAGGGGGAAAGGGCTTCATAAGAAAATTATTTGATGAAGAAGAGGGCTGAGAGGCAAGGGAGGGAAATGTTGGAGGGAAATATATCGAAATGGAAAATGCAGATTTTCAATCAAGGAAAATGAAATAAAGATGAGGGAATTATAAAGAAATGTGGAAAGGATGGAAGAATGAAAGGAAAGAAATAGGAAATGGAGGGAAGATATTTTAGAAAAGAAAAAGAAAGAAAACGAAAGAAAGAAAAAATGAAAATTAGAATAAATATAAGATGGTAGTGTGAAAAGATTAATGATAGTGAATGATAGAAAAATGAAAACATGAAATAAAAAGAAAACGCGCTATTGAACGCAAAATTTAATTTTTTGATTAATTTCTTTATAAATTCCTGTATTTGGTTAACTATTTTTTTTACTTATCTTATTACCAAAATAGATTAGAATGATTAAATAAAGGTAATAAAAATGAAAATACTTTTAAGATGGTAATGTGAATAGAATTTTTATTTTATTTATTAATTTCTTTATTTAATCTATATTAGGTTAACTACTTTACTGTTTTCTATTTAACTACAAATTACTTATGTATTAATGTATTAGTCTGTTTAATAATCTACTTTCTGGATACAATATTTTTTGTTCTTTTATATATTCACCTGTTTCTCTCTTCATTCACCTACTTGTATACTTGTTTATTTATGCATAGATTTATTCATATATTTATTAACTTTATTTTTTGCATTTATGCATAGTTTACTTATTTTGCATAGTTTATTATGCATAGTTTATTTATGTATAGTTTATTATGAATATTTTATTTATGCATAGTTTATTATGCATGGTTTATTTATTTAGCATTTATGCATAGTTTATTTATGCATACATTTATTCATATATTAATTAACTTGTCCATTCATTTACTTATTTCATTAATTTATTCATTCATTCATTTATCCACCCATCCATTCATTCATTAATTTAATAATTCATTCATCCATTCATTCATTTAATTATTCATTCATTCATTTAATCACTCATTCATCCATTCATTCATTTAATCACTCATTCATCCATTCATTCATTTAATCATTCATTCATCCATTCATTTACTCATTCATTCATCCATTCATTCATTTAATCATTCATTTATCAATTCATTCATTTAATCATTCATTCAATAGATAATTTATTCACCCATCCATTCGTTCAATCATTCATTGATCCATCCAACCATTCATTCATTTATTCATCCATTCAGTCAATCATTGAACCATTCAATCAATCATTCCTCCATTCATTCATTCATTCATTCATTCATTCATTCATTCATTCATTCATTCATTCATTCATCTATTCAATCATTCATTCATTCATTCATCTATTCAATCATTTATTCATTCCATAGTGTATGGAAAGATATCACGAAAACTACCCATAGAAGAGGCGAATCCGAATTCTCTCTGTTACATGTAGTGTGAACAAGAGAACAAGAATGTACTTATTTGTATGGAATAACAGAAGACATACGAGATAGAAGAAACGTGTAAAGTACTATTTATGGACAGCTCAAGGGCATATCTGGTAACTAATCCAATGACAAAAGACAAACACTCGCTCACCCTTCCCTTACATACGCATGCGCGCGCACGCACACACACACACACACACACACACACACACACACACACACACACACACACACACACACACACACACACACACACACACACACACACACACACACACACACACACACACACACACACACACACACACACACACACACACACACACACACACACACACACACACACACAGTCACACACAGTCACACACAGTCACAGTCACACACACAGTCACACACACACAGTCACACACACACACAGTCACACACACACACAGTCACACACACACAGTCACACACACACACACACACACACACACACACACACACACACACACACACACACACACACACACACACACACACACACACACACACACACACACACACTGTCACGCAAAAACTTCTTAACCGCTGTATTTATAAAACTGAAATAGATACAGAATCCCATATACATGGTAAGCAATCAACAATTGTTATACTATATTATAGAGCACAAATATTAGCCATGGTTACCCCTTTCTCAATTTCGTTCTTTACATAGTTCTCTCTCGTCATAGAAAACGTTACAATACGATGAGAAATATTTAAGCCCTAGCTATTCTATATGACTATGAAATTTTATTTGAGATTCGTTAAAATTCCATATAGTCTAGTACATAAGAACATAAGAATGAAGGAGATTTAAGATACCATAAGGCCCACGCTAGGCAGTTCCATGTCCATTATCTCCTGCCATCCCCATCCATAAAGTTGTCTAACCTTTTCTTAAAACGACCGATAGTTTCAGCGCTCAGTATATGGTTACCAAGACTATTCTATTCGTTGACCACACTTTTAGTAAACCAGTTCTTGCCTATTTCCTTCTTAAATCTAAATTTGTACAATTTAAACATATTACTGCGAGTCCTGCCTTGTTGTCTTAATATGATGACCTTGTTTGCGTCACCCATGTTAAAACCTTTGATCCTATTGAACACCTGTATTAAAGCACTCCGCACTCTGCGTCCTTCCAGAGAGTGTAAGTTAAGGTGCCTAAGCCTCTCTTCGTAAGGTAAATTTCTCAGACCATATATAATTTTTGTCATTCTCTTTTGCACTGATAAATTGATGTCCATTCTATAAGACGGAGACCAAAACTGTACTGCATAGTCAAGGATGTGTCTAACTAACGACAGATAGTTTGATAATTACCTCTGCACTTCTATTCGTTACCGTCCTAGTAAAGAAACCTAATGATCTGTTAGCTTTATTCCTGGCACTAATGCAGTGTTTCCTGGATTTAAGTTCAGGACTCACTAGAACTCAAGTCTCTCGCACTCTGTTTTTTTTTTTTTTTTCGAAAAACGTGTTATCTAAGCTATATATGTTTTTGGGGTTGTGTAGCCCTGCGTTTAATACGCTGCACTTTGAGATATTGAAATATCTTTGCCATTTCACCGACTATGTGAACAATTTGTTAAGATCCTCCTGCAGAATCTCGGCGTCGTTTCTTGACCTAATTAGGCGTTCTATTTTAGTGTCGTCTGCAAACTTACTAACATCACTATTAATACCATAAGTCATTTATGTACGGAATGAACAATAAGGGACTCAAAACCAAGCCCTGGGCAACTACACTAGAAACACTCCATTTGGATTTTACACTATGGTGACCCGCTGTTTTCTGTCACTGATGCAAGCTCTAATTCATTCAAATACTTTTTCCCCTATGCCATGGGCTTTGATTTTATCTATTAATCTCTGGTGGGGCACCTTGTCAAACGCTTTGCTAAAGTCAAGGTAAATAACACCGTAACTATCATTGTTATCTGACGCCTTATATACGTTAGTGTAAAAATATAGAAGATTAGTCACACATGACTTACCCATGGAGAAACCATGATGTGAGTCACGAATTAAATTATGTCTTTCGATGTGACCTGTCTATTAACTATCGATTGAAGCATTTTATCTATAAATGACGTGAAACTGATTGGCTTGTAGTTGCATATAGACGATTTATCTCTTTTTGAAATCAGGAACAACGTTTGCCTGCCCACAAGCAATAAGTACAAAACTAGTGTCTACCGACTTGTTAAATATTTCTGTTAACTGGTCGCAGATTTCAAATTTACGCTCTTTAAGCACTCTCGGAATTCTTTTGTCTGGTCCCGGGGATTTTGTAGCTTTAAGTCTTTCAATCTGTTTGTCTACCTCTACCTTACTAATACCGATATTGAATAGTCTACTTTCTTTATCCCCACTGAAAATCGGATCGCAGTTAGGTACCTTATCTAACCTTTTAGTAAACACAGAGAGAAAATATTTGAAAAACGCCTCGCTCATTTTTTCCTTCGATTCTATCATGACATTTTCGTCGTTTTTAATTGGGCATATCCTATCCTTATGCTTTGTTCTATAGAGATAAAAGAAGCCCTTTGGATTGGGTCTACCTTGTCTGGCAAGCTTAATTTCCTTGTTACGTTTCGCTGTGCGCGTGTTCTTTTTAACCAGTCTTGCCATATCGTTATATTTAGATCTAAGGTGTGTTTCTCCGATTTTTATTCTTGCGGAAAGTCCTCTTCTCATTCTGATGTCGTATATCAGCCTGTCCGTCCTCCATTTAGGAGTATTACTATTCTTCCGTATTGACTTGAGGGTGATAAATCTATTTTGTGCAATTAGAATTAAAGCTATTAGGTTACTGTACATTTCATCCAAATCGCTGACCGGGCTGTTGACTTCGAGCTTGTAAGTGGCCTGACCCAAGGTACGCATATTACCCTCCGTGACCAGACGCCTGACTGCGTTAATGACGTCCGGACTGACCATGTATCTCCCCTCGTCACAACGCCCTGGGTCCGTCTCGAAAGTGACCAAATGTCTTAAATACTTTCTCATCTCATCAAAACTGGCTCTCCTGAAGTCCGATACTAGAACGTTATTCGTAATATTTAATTCTTCCCAAATAATATTAAATCTTATTTCTCGATGATCGCTAGAGCCTAGACTATCTCCCACTTTTACATCTCTCGTTAGGGGCTCACTATTAGTTAAAAGTTAGTCCAGAGTATTTTCTACCCTCGTAGGATCGGTAATAATTTGTTTTAGAAAATTATCCTCCACCGCATATAAGAAATTTTGCGCGCGCGCACACACACACACACACACACACACACACACACACACACACACACACACACACACACACACACACACACACACACACACACACACACACACACACACTCTCTCTCTCTCTCTCTCTCTCTCTTTCTCGGTGGCGCTGTTAGTAGAGTCTTTGACTGTCACCACGGCGGTCAAGGTTCGAATCCTCCTCAGGGCTTAAAATAATTTCAGTATCGCTGCGCTGCGAGTCGTTACTCCAACTCTTGTAGGCGGGGAGTTGGGTGCGCGTGTAAGGTCACAGCATTACCTATAGATCGGTCATACGAGTTCTGATCTCTCTTCCGAGAGGGAAATAGCTGTTGATCACGAGTCCACCACGTGATCCAAAGATACTAAAGTACCAAATACTAAGGTGAACACACGCACACACACACGAGCGCGCGCGCGCACAACCAAATACCATATATACCCATTCTGGAGTCTACTCATTACCAACAGCTCTTTACCATTCACTCCTTATAGCGCAGGAAAGAAGACTTGAGAGGTATAGGGCCAAAACAAGCAAAAATGACCACGAATTTCACAAAAACAGAAGAAAGAAATCAAGCAAGAAAGAAAACAAAACTATTATTTATCCTCCTATCTCTTAGTATACCAAAGGCTTCTTCTCCTTGATAAAGGAGGCAGTCAGCCTAGTTATCCACCAAGCCCTACCCATTCCCTTCCTATCTATCTTTCACGAATTTGTTTCCCTTTTCTATTAGCTCCTTTTACAAAATTCTATCATGGCTACTTTTAGTTTTCTCTTACCAAGACGAAATCATAGAAAGTGATATTTTTAGGGGGTAACTATAAATATATCTTATGAAACATACTGTGTTTACCATAATTTGATATTAAAAATATTAACTCCTTTCTTTGATATAAACAGATTGATGTTATGATTAATTTAATCTAGAGGTACTGGACTACATGTATGTAGAAAAATAAGGTGCTGTATTATTTGAATTAGTAATAGGTGATTAAAACAAGCAAATCGAAAATGGCTCCATAACTCTGTTCTTTGGTAAATGTATTTTTCTGTGTTTTTAAGTCAAATAGGAACAGTGAATCTCAGGCATATAGAATAAATTTATCCAAAATATATAAGTAAAAAAATAGTTGCAGCTATTTTTATTGATGTTTTGTTTTTCTAGAAAACGATGATATTGTGTCTCGTTGGAATTCAAGAAGCAAAGGAACCAAAGCCTGATTTCCTTCATCTTCTCACTATTAAGAGGAAAAAATTATTTGATCTTTGATTCCGAGTACTTGAAGATGCATCTTTCTACAGGCAAAATGTAAATCATAAAAAGAAATACAGATTAATATGATCTCGTTTTGGTAATCCTACATTTTCTCTTCCGCCTACATCTAAAGATTGATAATACAAACAGAACCCACCAAAAATATCATTAACACTGAGCATACTGTCCTATTCAACCTAAATGTATACATACATAAATAACTTGTATATGAGTATGTATAAACACGTATATATACACACACACACACACACACACACACACACACACACACACACACACACACACACACACACACACACACACACACACACACACACACACACACACACACACACACACACACACACACGCACACACACACACAGACACTTTTGGATTAATGACGCAGCATACTTAGCGTTAATTATCTTATCCACATTTCCATGTATATATGTATACATGCACACATGTATATACGTGTACATATGCACAAGCATGTGTACGTGTGTACATATGTATATATATGTACATACATGTGTACATTGCACATGCATACATGTAGTAACCGATGCTTTTGTTTACTACAAGTGGTGAAGAGTTACTTCAGTGAGAGCAATGAGTTATTGAAACAAATTTTGTCGGAACTATATATATATATATACATATGTATATACATATATATATATATATATATATATATATACATATATATATGTATATATATATATATATATATATATATATATATTTAAGATTATTTCAGACAAATGAGAGAGAATGTGGGTGGGGAAGGGCAAACGAAGATGTGTTAGGAATAGAGTTTATTGCCCTAACGTTGCGACCAACTTGGTCTTCTTCAGAGGACTACAGCATTACAGACGGATCACAATTCTTATATTCGTAGTGAGAGGGAACCCGCCAAGGTATGAGCGTCATGTTTTCCCTTTGGCTAACGATTTAATTATTAGGACACTTGCTGCTTTCGAGAGGCATTTAAATCCGTCTCTGTCGTTGTTGTTCTTGTTGGCGGCGATATGTGCAGCTTCCACAGTTTTTCTCATTTTCTTCTCAAATCCCTCGTGTAGAATTTCTGCGTTGTTCCAATCAGGTAGATGTCCACATTTGTCCAGGTGACGAACCAGGGAGTTAGATGTTCTATGAGCCCTGAGAGGTTTGATCACCAGGACAACGAGGAAAGCCAAGAAGATCTACGATGGCTCAAACGTCCGGACCCCGGGAAAGGATAAGTCTCATTTTATTTCTGTCCCTAATTCTATAAACACCATAGCTATTGATGATTATTTGTTAAAAGGTGGAATAAATATAGCAAAAATATCTTCCAATAAAATAGGAAAAATATTTAAGAAACATAATAATATGCGTAATAATCTCAGTGTCATTTACCGTATTCCATGCAACGGTTGTCCATCATCTTATTTCGGTGAGTCAGGTCGAGGGTTCAATAAACGCTTGAATGAGCACAAAAACGATCTCAGGGCTCATAGAACATCTAACTCCCTGGTTCGTCACCTGGACAAATGTGGACATCTACCTGATTGGAACAACGCAGAAATTCTACACGAGGGATTTGAGAAGAAAATGAGAAAAACTGTGGAAGCTGCACATATCGCCGCCAACAAGAACAACAACGACAGAGACGGATTTAAATGCCTCTCGAAAGCAGCAAGTGTCCTAATAATTAAATCGTTAGCCAAAGGGAAAACATGACGCTCATACCTTGGCGGGTTCCCTCTCACGACGAATATAAGAATTGTGATCCGTCTGTAATGCTGTAGTCCTCT
>NC_134782.1:18747370-18774870 GCF_046742065.1 Oratosquilla oratoria
GGGACTTTTTCTTTCCACTCAATCTCTTCAGGTTGTATATTTTCCCTTGTAAACACTGATTTAAAATGTTTGTTCATAATTTCTGCCATTTCCATTTCCTCAGTGTATTCAACTCCTCCTTGTCTTAATTTCTCCAAGTCTTGTTTGTTTTTCAGTTTATTGTTTACAAATCTGTAGAATAGTTTTGGTTGATCTTTACACTTTTCTATAACATCTTTTTCATATTTTCTTTTTTTCTCTCTGCACTTTTGTACATATTCATTTCTATAACCAGTATATATTTTCCATTTTTCAGGTCTTCTGTGTTTTTTCCATCTGGTCCAGGCTTTGTCTCTTTTGTCTTTTAACTCCCTACAACTTTTGTTGTACCAGCATTTTACATATTCTTTTTCTTGTTTTTGTCTTGGGACATACTTTTCCACTCCTTTTTTGTAAATTTTTGTCAAAATATTCCATTTCTCTTCCACTGATGTTTCTTCTTTGTATATTTCTTCCCAGTTTTTCTTGTTGGAAGAATTCTCTTATTTTATCAAAGTTTGTTTTTTCATACATCATTCTTCCTTTTCTATATTGTTCATTTCTTTTCATATATTTTTCTTCATTAAGTTCCAGTTCAATCAATATGTGGTCACTTTTACCTATTGGTGTTTTATATTCAATCTTGTCCACTATTCTAGGTTCAGATGTAATTATTAAGTCTAGCCTCGATGGTTCTTCTTCATTTCTATACCTAGTGTTCTCTTGTATCCATTGTGTCATTGAATGGTCAGTAATCATCTCAAGTAGAGCATTTCCCCATGAGTCATCACCACTCTTTACTGTCATTTCTTCCCAGCAGATTTCTTTGCAATTAAAGTCGCCCATCATAACTATTCTTCCTCCGTCTTCCATTATTTTAGTTAATGCTATCTTTGTGTCCTCTAGCATACTTTTATATTCACTCTCCTCCCATGAGGCTGTTTTCGGAGGCACATAATTGATCACAAATTTTCTGCTCTTCTTATCTCTGTCTTCCACTTCTATCATAATCATCTCTACTGTATTCTTTCCATATATGACACCTTTCACATTTATATCCTTCTTAGTCAGGAACATAACTCCACCCCCTTGCTTTTTCTCTCTGTTTCTAATCCAATAATTGTATGCATCATGTCCTACACTGTTGGGTGGTAGTGGGCCTTTTAATTTTGTTTCTACAATTCCCATTATGTCCGGTTCTTTTTCTTTCAAATAATCATTCAGCTCATTCAATCCTGTTATTAATCCATCTATATTTGTGTAAGACACTCTTAGTTTTCTGCCACTTCCATTGTGTTCTCTGTTTCCCTTATGTTTTTCTTTTGTGTGTCGAACTTCCTTAGTTTCATGTTCACTACTCCCCAATAGAATCTCTCTTTCTCTGACTCCGTTCTGTTCTCGTTTTTTGTCTTAGCTTCCAGTCTTTTCTGCTTTTCTTCCTCTCTTTCCTCTTTATTCATTTCTCTTTTTATCCATATATTTTTGTATTGTTCTCTTGTTGCTAGTTTCCCTGTTTTGGATAAGATATTCTCTGCCGTTGTTTGTGACTTGAATTTAATCTTAATTGGTCTGGTCTTGTCTGTGCTATACTTTCCGAGTCTAAATTTCTCTTCGATTTGTTTCATAATTCCTGGTTCATCTTCCTGAACTGATTCTAGTAATTGGCTTACTTTTTCATTTTCCTCTTTGATTCTTGTGGTTCTATCTGTGTTGTGTTTCTCTTCCATTCCTAATATAATTATACATTTCTTCTTGTCTGCTAAATCCCTTACTATATTCTCCTTTTGTCTCATTACTTTAATAACTGAGTCTTCAGTATGTTCTTTCAATTGCTGTTTGACTATGTCAGTGAATGAAATCTTATTTCCTTCTTGGGTTTGCTTCCAATTTTTACTTTCTTTAGCTATTGTTTCTCTGTTTTCTTTACTATTCTTCTTCAATTCCTCATTCTCCCCCTTTACCTCTCTTAACTGTCTTTTTAGTTCTTCTATTTCATCAGTTAAGTTTCTATTCGCCTTTTCCAGTTCTTCCAATCTTTCAACCCTTTGTAAAATGGTGTTCATATGACCTAACCTACTCTCCAAGTCCTCGATCACCTTATCAACCTTCATCTCTAGTCTTGTCAGTCGGGGGGGGTTTGTGTCCCCCCCACTCTCTTTAAATCCCTTGAAAATATTCTCATCACTTTCTACTGTATTGTTCCTATCTATACTTCTAATCTTTACATTCTTATTAGACATTCCGTCGTCCTCCAGCTCGTCTTGTGGTCTTTTGTTTACTTTACGGCGGTCTATTTGGACCAAGTCCTCTACTTCCTCATTACCTTCCATTTTCCCAGCAATCCCTCCCCTTCTCCTCTTTCCTTACTTTCCCACTACCTCACGAGCAATTTCCCCCCCCCCTGCAAATACAAAAAGGCACTTCTCTTTGCGTTGGTATCCACAATCTGCACTTTTCTTCAGAGCGTTCTTCAAGCCGTCCGTTCGTTGAAAGTGTGTGTGTGTGTGTGTGTGTGTGTGTGTGTGTGTGTGTGTGTGTGTGTATGCGTATGTCTGTGCGTGTGCGTATGTAGGTTACCACTTCAATTATATTAAACTGAACAAAATCATTAAAGTATTACGAGCACGTCACTTCGTCTATGGTTACCTCATCGTTTCTAAGTTAGCGAAACAGCGGAAATAATCCTTACATTACATGTACAATCGCCTCCACTGATAGCCCAAATTCTGGTGTCACACTGCCCGGCGCCGCCGTTGCGGCCTGTCGTTGGCTCTAGCAAACCCTTATGAGACATTAGACTCCAAAGGTTATGAGAGTATCTTAACCAGGGGAAGGGAGATGTTGGTCGTTATATCAAGTTCTGACTGCTGTCGCTAGGTGATTTTGATAAGCTAATTGAACTTTACCATCATTTAGCCGCGCCCGGCGACGCCGCATAGTGTGACACCGGTATAACACATTGTGCAGGACTTTCCGCGAATCTATGGTAACTATGTTTACATAGAACATGTGACATAAAATTGTTCTATTACGTCATTTACGACTCATTCTAATCGTCAATCAACGACCTAAAGACGTACAACTAACCCCCCACCCCCCACCCCCGCCACCACCACCATTACCACCCTCATCTCCCCCCTAGGAAGTCAGTACTTAGAAGTGAAAGTGAACGTGCCCTAGACTTCCCAGTCCCAATCCTCTTATCGGAATAGACAGCTCTTCCGCAGCTGGCACATGATGTAAGGGTCAGTATCACGTATTCACCGCTCGTGGTAACAGCCTTGTTGAACCTATACGGACTCTGTAACTGATTTTGAGAGTTGGGGTCGGTGGAGCATAAACAAGGAAACGCGTTAGACCCTTCAGTTAGTTAACAAGCGAGTTTGTGCTGATGAAATGGACACCGGCGTGAAAGAAGTCTTGATCGACCAAGACCCTTTCTTTAGGTCGAGCAACGACCCTTTCTGATGCATTAAATTGCCTGCTTTTAGCCTGAATAAAATTGATAAAGGTCGTCAACGTAGTGAAGGGAGGAGTAACTCTTTGAGGTTGTTTCTCTTTGGGATCAACCAATTCAGACTTTCAATATGGTGACAGACTTGATATATTTTGTTTTGTCTAACACTTGATGATCTCATTGACCCTCGGTCCAGCCCTCAGTTGAATGAAATCGTCTGTGTTGAATATGGAGTGCCATGGCACCGTCCGGGAATGGAACTCGGGACCTCTCACCTTCCGGGAAGGCTGGCTTACCGCTTGCACCACATTCAACTCCACTGCCCATCGTGATAAAATCAAACATGTCATAGCCTTTGACGTACAAGAACATAAAAATGAACGAGCCTGTACGAGACCATAAAGCCTACACTAGGCAGTTCCATGTCCATTACCACCTATCATCCCCATCCATAAAGCTGTCTAACCTTTTCTTAAAACAATCGATAGTTTCAGTGCTTACTGTATGGATACCAAGTCTATTCCTTTCGTTAACCATTCTATTGGTAAAACAACACTATACTATTTCCTTCTTAAATCTAAATTTGTCCAATTTAGTCCATTACTGCGAGTCCTGCCCTGTTGTCTTAATATGATGACCTTGTTTGCGTCACCCTTGATAAAGACTTTGATCCACTTGAACACCTCTATTAAATCACCCCGCACTCTGCGTCTTTTCAGAATCTAAATTAATATGCTTAAGCCCATCCTCATAAGGTAAATCTCTGAGCCCATGTATTATTTTGGTCATTCTCCTCTATACTTTGTTTAATTCTCTGAGCTTCGTGGGGCTTCCAAAGACTGAATAAAATCGTCTGAAGTCAAGTAAAATAGATTTACACACCGATCTAGGCACACAGAGCTAAACATGTGCTAAAGTTGTTCAGAATGTGAATTGTTCAAATTCTAGTTTGTTCATCTCAACATAGGAAATTCTTTTCTAGCAAGCATAATTCTAACTTCTAGAGTATTATACAGCTTCTTTATGCATAATAAACCTAAGGCATAAAATATATGACAAGTCGTATTTGAAAGATATTTGAAAATTAGAAAACCATCTATCTGGCAACATTGGTGAGGTAATAAAAGGGGCCAATAGGATTTCATCCCATTAAGGTTCGGAGTTAATCTCTGTCATGAAAGTGACATACGTTCTTAAATTTATTATGGCTAGGAACGGGCGATTTTTATCCAGCTGAAGGAAACTCTCTCATGGACTGAAACAGGAAACATTGGAGCTCCTTTCTTCCGATAGTGCATCTTCAATACATTTCTTTGAATGACAGATAGGCGCATGGTCATAGTGTAAAGTTGCCTACAAGGATAGAATCGCTGGTTAAATACAGGTCCATCCTACGGAAAAAATGGCAGTGTTTCATTCATTTGAGAAAGATTTTCCAAAACGAAACTTTTTTTTTTTAGTTTTACCTCACTCCCATACGGAGTCCGGGAGCAGGGTACCGAATTAGGTCGAGTTTCTTTGTTAACAACATTATAACAGAATAGCTCAAGGTGAAGGTAAAGCAGAGAACTGAGATGGGAAGAAATCTATCGAGTAGGGTTAAACAGTAAGTGGTTTGGGCATATGGGAAAATGAACGAGGGAATCCTAACAAAATATGGAAACTAGACGTGGATGGAGTGAATTTGAAAGGAAGACCGAAAAGGGGAGGGAAAGATGGGGTAAAGGGAGTTTAGAATCCGCTTAGTATATTTACCGAACATGAAAAGAGTGCAAACGATAGGAATGAACAGAATGAGAATGAGATTGAATGGAAGGATAACACGTCTCGAAGGGATGTTCTTCGCATCCATTTGATAAACCTTTTGAGTAAATGTTGAGATTACGGGACGCTTTATAGCAAAGTGGTGGGGGTAAACCAGCTCATACTGTCTGGCCCTAGAGAGAAGGAACTGTGCCTTGCTGCACTGCTTTTCACCCGAGCCGTGTGGCGGGGGTCAGGGCGACCCTTCATCCCTCAAGGCGATGAGATCGGAGTGGTTGGTATGGGTTTTATTTGTACATGTTACGAGTGTGTGCGTTAACTCGGTCTCGTACACAACTCGATGGCGCAGTGGTAATGGTTCCCGACCGCCACTATGGCAGTCAGGGTTCGAATCCCGCCCAGTGCTGAAATAATTTCAGTATCACTGCGCTGCGAGTCGTTGCTTGCAACTCTCGTGGGCGGGGAGTTGGGTGTGTGTGTGAGTGTAAGGTCAGCATTACCCATAGATCGGTTATATGAGCTCTGAGCTCTCTTCCGGGAGGAAAGAAGCTGTTGATCACGTGTCCAACACGTGATCCAAGACCATGGTGAATCACACGCACACAAACAACTTGAAGTGGAAGGTGTACATAATTATCAACATATAGTTTCACATTCACTTTATGAACTTTGTTGCTACCGGGTAAGGTTTTGTTGTGCATGGCACCACATTCTTTTTAATCGTTTATGAAATAGATGAATCAAGAGAGAAAATAAAGAGATTTTCCTTAGAGGTGCTGGTAAAATTACAACCCATTGCGATACTGACAACAACAACAATACATATCACCGTCTACAAAACCTGATAATAAAAATTTAGCTTTTTTGAAGGCAGAGTCTTTCGAAAAACGTTTCCAGTAAATTTTTCTTTGTAGGAAAGGTCATCATATTAAGACAGCAGGTTAGGAATTGTAGAAACGAAATTAGATTGGACACCGAGGTTTAAGAAGAGCTAGTTTACCAACACAGTGGTTAACAATTGGGATAGACTTAGTAACCATGTAGTGAGCGCTGAAACTATCAATTATTTTAAGAGAAGATTAGACATTTTATGGATAGAGATGACAGATGTTAAGGGACATGGAACTGCCTAGTATAGGCCTTATGGTCTCTTCCAGTCTCCTTTTTCCATGTTCTTGCGTTCCCTCCCGCTACACGCCTCTACCACACGACCTTCGGTTTCCATAGGCCATCAGATATTCTTCGACCGCGTTGTGATTTCAGGGCTCTTTCATCATTGAGATTCGCTGTGAATGAGAGCAGGAGCCGCGGACGAAGGCGTGTTAATAATGGTCCACCAGGTCCGAAATTTCATGTGGAGATTACGAGAAAGCCGCGGCCACATCCTGCTGCTACAACATTCAGTTGCCCGGGAAATGGGGGTCGGGGGGTGGGGTGGGAGATGTGTTTTGTTACAAGATTTACTGGACCGAAAAGACCCGACGCGTGCCCTTGTTGCAGGACGTCACGGTCACGTGACAGGGGCGTGACGTCATGTCGCGGTTGGTTGCGCACGACGTGAGGTGATGTGATGTGACGTTGAAGCTTATCGGAGCCGAGAATGACGTCACCCTGAAGGGTGAGCCAGTGGTTGGTCCAATGTAGTGTGACGTCATAATGAAGTGCGTATGACGTCATTGCAACGAGGTCTGGGGTGAGATGGTGGTGGTGGGAGAGTGGGAGGAGGGGGTAACAGCTGGCGGCTATAGCTTTCGTTGGCAGAGTTCCATAATGTCATGGCTCCACCTGGGAGAGGAAGAGGAGGGAGAGGAAGAGGAGGGAGAGGAAGAGGAGGAAGAGGAAGACAGGGAAGGATAAAGAGAAAGAAGAAAGTGAAGAGGAAGAAAAAGACGAATATGAAGTGGATGAAGAGAAGGGGAGGAGGTGGAGGGAAGAAGGGAAAGAGGGGAAAGGAAGAAGAAAGAGGAAGAAGAGGGAAATGAAGAGGAAGAGGAGGAAGAAAGGGGAAAGAAAGAGTAAGGTGAAGAGCAAGAGGAAGAGGGTGAGGAAAAGAAAGAAGAGGAAAAGGAAGAGGAAAATGAAGAGGAAGAAGAAGGAACGAAAGAGAAAAAAGAAGAGGAAAAAGAAGAAGAGGGAAAGAAAGAGGAAGAGAATGTTTAAGCGCATGGGGATTTGGGTTTAGATGGGATTACCCATCTTTCAACAAAGTCAATTACAACATCTTAGGATATTTTCTAGACACTTTTTTTTTTCTTTTTCTTTTTTTTTTACATAGCTGGCTTCGGCTTCAACTCCTCTTACTAGATGCTTAGAATCTAGAATGACGAATGCTTCTAGCAGGAATTTCTAGCATAAACAGAACGAGCAGGTCCAGTATTACCCAGAACAAACTATGTGAAGTAGTTATAGTGAGAGGGTTAGTTAACAGCGGAAATGAATAAAAACATCTGCCGCTAACAAAAAAAACAAAAACAAATAAATGAATTCCTATACCACAGTATTAGATCCTATGACACATTTATATCTCATTTTAAGTGCCGTCAAGCGATTTTATTCACATCTTACATGATGAAAACACCCAGAGTCCAGTTAACGGGCATTAACGAATTTTACTTCCATTTTGAATATTTGAATAACGGACGTAACGGTTATTCCCGTTTGAATATTTGAATAGCGGATTTAACGGACATTTATGTATTTCGGAAAATCCGGGTAACGGGCTTCAGCGTCGGCCTGAAATTCAGGATTCGTCCAGATATGCGAAATATCGACAAAGACTTGGGATAATTCCATGTTGAATAGGTATCGCCGCTTCTCTCGGGCACAAGTCGACATAAATCGCGAAACCAAAGCCCAAGTCAGGTTAGCTATCGGAGGCGACTGAACCACGGAGAAGCGGGGAGAGAAACGGGGGTAGGGAGGATGGGGGGGGAAGGCGAAGGAGAGGGGGGGAAGGTAAAGGAGCGGGGGGAGAAGGGGTGTTGGGGGAGAAGGGGTGTTGGGGGAGAAGGGGTGTTGGGGGAGAAGGGGTGTTGGGGGAGAAGGGGGGTTGGGGAGAAGGGGGATTGGGGAGAAGGGGGTTGGGGGAGAAGGGGGTTGGGGGGAAAGGGGGTTGGGGAGGAAGAGGGTTGGGGAGAAGGGGGAGAAGGGGTAGAAGGGTGGGTTGGGGAGAAGGGGGTTGGGGAGAGGGGGGGTTGGGGAGAAGGGAGTTGGGGAGAAGGGGGGTTGGGGAGAAGGGGGTTGGGGAGAGGGGGGATTGGGGGACAAGGGGGATTGGGGGAAGGGGGTTAGGGGAGAAGGGGGGTTGGGAGGATGGGGGAAGGGGAAAAGGGGTTGGGGGAGAGAAAGGGGTTGGGAGGATGGGGAAGGGAAGGAAACGGGGAGAAGGGGGTAGTGAGGATGTGGGGAGAAGAGTGGGGAGAAATGAGGTAGGGAGGATGGGGGAAGGGAATGAGACGGGGAGAAGGGGGTGGGGAGGATAGAAGGGAAATGGAAGATGGGGGGCAGAGAGGACTGGTGAAAGTGAAGGAGAGGGGGAGAAGGGGGTAGGGAGGATGGGGGAAGGGAAGGGGAGAGGGAGAAGGGGGAAGGGAAGGGGAGAGGGAGAAGGGGGTAAGGAGGATGAAGAGGAGAAGAAGAGGGGGAGAAGGGGGTAGGGAGGATGGGGAAGGGAAGGGGAGGGGAGGGACGGGGGTATGGAGAAGGGGGAGGTGAAGGAAGCTAGAAAAACGGGGCTATGGAGAATGGGGGAAGAGGGGAGAGGGACAAGAGGCGTAGGGACGATTTGAGTGGGGAGGATAGGGGAAGGATGGATGAGGGAAGGGGGAAGGGGGACAAGGGGGGGTAGGCAAGATGGGGGAAGGGAAGGACAGGGGAGAAGGTATTAGGGAAGATGGTGAGGAGAAGGAGTGTGGGAGAAAAAGGGAGTAGGGAGTTTAAGGGATGGGAAGGGGAGGGAGAGAAGTGGGGAGGGAGGATGGGGAAGGAAAAGGGAAGGGGGGAAGGGGTAGAGAGAATGGTGGAAGGAAAAGGAAGGGGAGGGGGAGGGAGAAGGGGAGGGGGAAGGGGAGGGGAAGGGAAGATGGAAGGGAAGGGGGAGAAGGTGGTAGGAAGGAGAAGGGAGGGGGGGAAGGGGGAAGAGGGGGTAGGGAGGATGGGGAGGAGGGGGAAGAATGGGAAATGTGTGGAAGAGAAAGCTGGGGAAGGGAAGAAAGGGTCAGAAGTTGAATGGAGGAGGAAGAGGAAGGGAAAGTTAGGGGAAGGGAGATGAGATGGTGAGGAAGTGAGAGGAAAGGGGGAAGGTGGGGCAAAAGGGGGAAGGTGGGGTAAAAGGGGGAAGTGGGGCAAAAGGGGGATGTGGGGAAAAGGAGGGAGGTGGGGTAAAGGGGGGAGGTGGGGCAAAGGGTGGCGGTGGGGCAAAGAGGGGGGTGGGGCAAAGAGGGGAGGTGGGGCCAAGGGGGGAGTTGGGGCAAAGGGGGGGAGTGGGGAAAAGGGGGAGGTGGGGAAAAGGGGGAGGTGGAGCAAAGGGGGGGAGGTGGGGAAAAGGGGGAGGTAGGGCAAAGGGGGAGAGGCGGGGGCAAACGGGGGGAGGTGGGGCAAAAGGGGGAGGTGGGGAAAAGTGGGATGTAGGGCAAAGGGAGAAAGGCGGGGCAAAGGGGGGATGCGGGGCAAGGGTGAGGGGGGCAAGGGAGAGGTGGGGCAAGGGAGAGGTGGGGCAAGGGAGAGGTGGGGCAAGGGAGTGGTAGGGATGGTTTAGACCACAGAATAGTAAAGAATGGGAACACGACCATCGACGTGGAATGTGAAAATATACACCAGGAGAGATCCCCTTGGGTAACGGCCGCTAACGGATCTTACTCTCAGTTTGAATATTTGAATATAACGAACTTTAACGGAATTCAAGTTTTTGTCAACCGAGTAAATTTCCACATTATGAAATTTGAGTTCGAATTTTCGATAACAGTCCTTTTCAAACTGGGGTGCGCCCCCCCCCCCCGAAAGAAGGTGTGCAAAAGACCTCAGCGCGAATTGTTCATTGTACGCTACACACGAATACGTGATTTACGTGAAATCCAAAATTTCCTTTGGAAGTCAGTGAAGCTTGTCTTCGAGTGAAATTTGTATGTGATTGTATGTGGTTTTGTCTGTTTTTGAGTGTGCCTGTGTCTATATTTGTGTGCGTGTGTGTGTTTTTGTGTGTGTGTGTGTTTGTGTGTGTGTGTTTGTGTGTCTGTGTGTGTGTGTGTGTCTGTGTGTGTGTGTGTCTGTGATTGTGTTTTAGTGTATATGTCTGTGCTTGTGTCTTAGTGTGTGTATGTCTGTGCTTGTGTCTCTGTATGTGTGTCTGTGCCTGTGTGTCTGTATGTGTGTCAGTGTTTGTGTCTCTGTGTGCATTTGTGTTTGTGATTCACCATGGTCTTGGATCATGTGTTGTACTCGTGATCGATAGCTATTTTTCTCCTGGAAGAGAGCTCAGAGCTCATATTTGACCGATCTGTGGGTAATGCTGTGACCTTACACGCACACACCCCTAACTCCCCGCCCACGAGAGTTGGAGTAATGACCTGCAGCGCAGTGATATTGAAATTATTTCAGCCCTGGGCGGGATTCGAACACGGACCGCCGTAGTGGCAGCCAGGAAGTGTGTGCATTTGTGTGTGTGTGCTTGTGTGTGCTTGCTTGTGTGCTTGTTTGTATGTGTGTTTGTGCTTGTGTGCTTGTGTTTGTGCTTGTGTGTGTGCTTGTGCGAGCTTGTGTGTGATTGTGCTTGTGTGTGTGCTTGTGCTTGTGTGAGCTTGTGTGTGCTTGTGTGCGCTTGTGCTTGTGTGAGCTTGTGTGTGCTTGTGCGAGCTTGTGTGTGTTTGTGCTTGTGTGTGTGCTTGTGCGAGCTTGTGTGTGATTGTGCTTGTGTGTGTGTTTGTGCTTGTGTGAGCTTGTGTGTGCTTGTGCTTGTGTGTGATTGTGCTTGTGTGCGCTTGTGTAAGTGCTTGTGTGCGCTTGTGCTTGTGTGTGCGCTTGTGCTTGCGTGTGCGCTTGCGCTTGCGTGTGCGCTTGTGCTTGCATGTGCGCTTGTGCTTGTGTGTGCGCTTGTGCTTGTGTGTGCTTGTATGTGCGTTTGTGCTTGTGTGTGCGCTTGTGCTTGTGTGTGCGCTTGTGCTTGTGTCTGTGTCGGTGTGTGTGTCTGTGTCTTTGTGTGTATGTTTGTGTCTGTGTCTGTGTGTATGTTTGTGTCTGTCTTTGTGTGTAACTGTGTGTGTTTCTCCGTGTACCTGGATACATGTGTGGATATCATCCTACACCTCCGTTTACATACACAGAGACACCAACTATTTTTCCGTTTGCATCAAAAGAAACCAAAATCAAAATCTCTTGTGGAAACCTTGAGGGCTTGTTTCCATGTCAAGAGGTCCTTTTCTTTTCTTCTTCTTCTTCTTCTTCTTCTTCAAAAAAAAAAAAGACTAAACCTTAAATGTCCAATCCGACTCAATATCGAGTACGTTCCCCAGTTCGGTGATTCAAAAACACATTTTCTTATCGGATTTCTATAGATCGTCGAGGGAAGTCCAGCTATCGGGCTCCTTCGGAAGGTTCTGCTTTCGAGACTGAGATCCTCAGCTCCCGTCAAATTGCCTCTTACTTCCTCTCGCTTCCTCTCGCTTCCTCTCGCTTCCTCTCGCTTCCTCTCGCTTCCTCTCGCCACAACGTATAATCGCTACTAATTGGCTCTCTTTCTTCTCTTTACTCTCTTTGTATAGGTCGCTTCTCTCTCATTCTCTTTTTCTGAGGATCCTTGTTGATACATCGATGTCTCTTTCCTGACTACGACGATACCGAAGACGAAGACGAGGACAACGTCGAAAACGACGAGGACAACGTAGACGACGAAGACCACGAGGGCGACAAAGACGACGAGGACAATAAGGACGAGGACGACGACGACGAGGACGAAGATGACGAGGACAACGGCGACGAGGACGGGAACGATGAGCATGATAAGGAAGACAAGAACGAGGACGACGACATCGATGACGACGAGGATGAGGATGACGATGAGGATGACAACGATGACGATAAGGACGACTACGAGGACAACGACAGCGAAGAGGACGACAGAGAAGACGACGACAGTGATGACGACGAAGACTGTGATAATGACATCTTTGTCTTCTTTTCTTCTTCTCCTCCTCCCTCCATTTCTTTTTTTTTCTCGTACTTTTCTTTTTCAATCTCCCCTCTTCCTTTCTTTCTTACTGCCTCCTCTTTCTTTATCTCCTCTTTCTCCTTTTCTTCCTCTCTATCTTCTTTTCATCTTCTTTCCTCTCCCTTTTGTTTTTCCTTTCTATTTCCTTCTCTATCTCCTTTACTCTCTTCTCTCCTCCTCCTCCTCCTCCTCCTCCTCCTCCTCCTCCTGTCCTCTCTTCCTTTTTACTTCTCTTCCTGTTCGTCCTCGTCCTCCTTGTCCTCCTCTCCCTTCATCCTCCTGTTCTCTCCTCCTGTCCTCTCCTCCTCTTCTGCCTTCTCCATCACCAACACTATCACCAACACCACCAACACTATCACCAACACTATCACCAACACCACCAACACCATCACCAACATCACCAACACCATCACCATCACCACCATAACCACCACCATAACCACCACCATCACCACCACCACCACCACCACCACCACCACCACCACCACCACCACCACCACCACCACCATAATGACCACCATCACCACCACCATCACCACCATCACCACCATAACCACCACCATCACCACAACCACCATCACCACCACTATCACCACCACCACCACCACCACCACCACCACCACCACCACCACCACCACCACCACCATAACGACCACCATCACCACCACCACCATCACCACCACCACCATAACTACCACCACCATAACCACCACCACCACCATAACCGCCACCGCCACCATAACCACTATCACCACCAAAACCACCATCACCACCACCACAACCATCATAACCATCACCACCGTAACCATCATAACCATCACCACCGTAACCATCATAACCATCACCACCGTAACCATCATAACCATCACCACCATAACCACCATCATAACCATCACCACCATAACCACCACCAGAACCACCACCACCAGAACCACCACCACCATAACAACCACCAGAACCACCACCACCACCATCATCATCACCACCACCACCACCACCACCACCATCACCACCACCAACACCACCAACACCATCACCAACATCACCAACACCTTCACCATCACCGTCACCACCACCACCATAACCACCACCATGACCAATACCACCATAATCACCATCACCATAACCACCACCATAACCACCATAACCACCACCATCACCACCACCATAACCACCACTATCACCACAACCACCACCACCACCACCACCACCATAGCCACCACTGCCACCATCACCACCACCACCACCACCACCACCACCACCACCACCACCACCACCACCACCACCACCACCCTCACCACCACCATCAACATCGACCTGGACACAGCGATTCCTCAGAGGCGGTCTCAGGATCTCTTTGACCAATTTGCGACGCTGCCTCAAGACTTCCTTCGGATAATCTGATTACGGGGATTGGCACCCCTCGCTGCTCTTCCTTGCTGGGGATTGGTATCCCTGACAGCTCTTCGTTCTCGCCCCGAAGTCAACGTGTCTGCCGATGGAGACTCGTGTCAGGATAGGCTCCGCCCTGTGGATTTGAAGTCGGGTCATTTACACGCGAGATAAGAACGCTACCCTTGAAGTACTTGGAGATCTTTGGGGCTGGACAAGCTTAAAAGCGATGGGTTGTAGATCCTCTTTAAAGGGGGAAATATAAATAGTTTAGATTACACACACACACACACACACAATATAAATATATATATATATATGTACATATATATATATATATATATATATATATATATATATATATATATATATATATATATATGTTGGAAGAAGAACACTCTCGAAGTATTCCATGTAAAGATTAGCCAGAACAGGGGGAAAGGTTAGAACCCATGCTACAGCATTTAGTAACTAATATCAGGTTGAAATTAGAATGAGAAAAAGATGAAAAAATTCTCTTTTTAGACACCTTTGTCATGAGAAATGGAAATAGGGTTGCATATATATATATATATATATATATATATATAATTGTATATATATATATATATATATATATATATATATATATATATATATATATATATATATGTATGCGTAAGTAACCACTAAGAAAAGTAAACTAACGAAGCAGAGCGCTTTCGTATAATTACATCTGCACTGAAGATGTAATTATACGAAAGCGCTCTACTTCGTTAGTTTACTTTTCCTAGTGGCTACTTATGCATTTGTGAACACACGCTCCTAGTGTTTTTATTGCATATATATATATTGTTCAAGTGAATTGGAACAGAGACCAAAGACAATCGCTTTGTACCTCTTTTGGTGACGGCCGCTGCGAATCTCTGAGTAGTAGACCGTTTAGGACTCGAGACAGGCGTCGTGTCGTCCGTCTCTCCTGTGCATCGACCATGCGCGACGGTGCAGAAGGAAAGTTTCTGTGCTGCGCTCAGTCACATGACGAGGCCCTAATGCTTACAAGATTAGTGCGTGATGACTCAGCTGAGACAAAAGGAGGAGGAAGAGGGAGGAGGAAGAGGAGGAGGAAGAGGAGGAAGAGGGAGAAGGAAGAGTAGGAGGAGGAAGAGTAGGAAGCGTAGGAGATGGAAGATTAGGAGGAAGGCGAAGAGAAAGAGTAGGAAGAGTGGGAGGATGAAGAGGAGGAAAGGGAGGAAGATTAAGAGGAGGAAGAGGAGTAGGAGGAGGACGTGGAAGACCAAAGGCAAAGATGAATCTTGTGGTAAATTTGGGTTTGATGAAATGAGCTGAGACTCATTCAAGATTAATGGAAGAGACTGTCGGCAGGCAAAAGAAAGGTAAAAGGGAAAACTATTAAAATATCAGATTTTTAGGTACGGCACACTTGTGAAGAAAAGAATATATATATATATATATATATATATATATATATATATATATACATATATATATATATACATACATATATATATATATATATATATATATATATATATATATATATATATATAAAACCAGTGACCTTGTCGTCAGTGACCTTGTCGTCAGTGACCTTGTCGTCAGTGACCTTGTCCTCAGTGACCTTGTCGTCAGTGACCTTGTCGTCAGTGACCTTGTCGTCAGTGACCTTGTCGTCAGTGACCTTGTCCTCAGTGACCTTGTCCTCAGTGACCTTGTCCTCAGTGACCTTGTCGTTAGTGACCTTGTCGTCAGTGACCTTGTCGTCAGTGACCTTGTTCTCAGTGACCTTGTCGTCAGTGACCTTGTCGTCAGTGACCTTGTCGTCATTATCTGACAAGAAAGTAAACAAGCACCCAAATAAACGAAACTGAATAAGTAAATAAATAATTTAACAAATAAATAAACAAATAAAATAGAGCTATTAGATAAAGCTTCGTTGAAAGCATCTTCCTTCTCATAACCTCTAATTTGTATCTTATTCCAATCTTCCTCTTTTCTACCACATTTCCTCAGTATCTTCACCTCTTCCTCCTCCTCCTCCTCCCCCTTCCCCTCCTCCTCTTCTTCCTCCCCCTCCCCTCCTCCTCTTCTTCCTCCTCCTCCTCCTCCAGTCTCCCATAGCGCCCTAAAATCTTTGATACCGACCGTTAGACTTTTAACTTTTTTATTTTCATTTATTTTCTAATTATTTTTTTATGGAATTCATTTCCCAATAGCGTTCTTTCTCCCATATTAAAGTTCTCTCGAGGGTCAGGTTTTTATGTCCCCAAAAATGGTTTCGAGTACTAGAGGTCCTTCATAAGGCTGTTCAGACCAAGGACCTAGTCCTCAAAGCTGAATTCAATCGTCTGGGGGCTAGCCAGAATAACATCATTGAAGCGAATCACTATGAGAAAAAGGGTTACAATGAGAACTTTTTAACTCGTTCAGACAAAGGGAAAGGGTGTGGGAGGGGAGAGGGAGGGGATAGGGGTGGGGGAGAGGGAGTAGATGGGGTGGGGAGAGGGAGGGGATGGGGGGGAGGAGTGGTTGTGTTCCTCGAACCGAATAAGATCAACTAATGTTCGACAGAATAAAGTATTTAAGGTGAGTCTTTGTGGAGAAATGGTTAACCACTCGTTTCTTTCCCTCTCTCCACACCCACCTCCCTCTCTCCACACCCACCTCCCTCTCTCCACACCTACCTCCCTCTCTCCACACCTACCTCCCTCTCTCCACCTCTCCGTTTCTCTCTCTCTCTCTCTCTCTCTCTCTCTCTCTCTCTCTCTCTCTCTCTCTCTCTCTCTCCACCTCTCCGTTTCTCTCTCTCTATTCCTCTCAACCTGTGTGTGTGTGTGTGTGTGTGTGTGTGTGTGTGTGTGTGTGTGTGTGTGTGTGTGTGTGTGTGTGTGTGTGTGTGTGTGTGTGTGTGTGTGTGTGTGTGTGTGTGTGTGTGTGTGTGTGTGTGTGTGTGTGTGTGTGTGTGTGTGTGTGTGTGTGTGTGTACGCGCGTATATACACGATAAATAACACCGCAGACTTCACACTAAAAGAATTCACTCGATTCCAGACGCACATAAGCTTGGACAACATTTCCTCGCTTCTGATCATATTCAAGCACAAGAACAACAGAAGAACATCACAAGAACATTAGAGGAACATAAATGGTATCCAACACTTATGGGAATGTTCCTTGAAAATGATCTATCTTTGAGATTGTCTCAATTATCTTTTGAAAACTAATTACGAAATGTTCACTCAGAAGAGAAATAGAAATGATTTAGTAGAGTTTTTTTTTTTAATCAGGTTGATATTATAGCTTGAATGGATCATAGTAAGAAATATATAAATAAAACACATTCGGGAACATTTGATAAAGCCCTACAATTTTTCAAAGGGAATTGATATATATATATATATTTATATATATATATATATATATATATATATATATATATATATATATATATATATATATGTATATGTATATATATATAAATCTATATATGTATATATATATATATATATATATATATATATATATATATCTATATATGTATATATACAAGTATTAGTGTGCGTGTGTGTGTGCGCGCGCGCTGTGGTGTGTGTGTGTGTGTGTGTGTGTGTGTGTGTGTGTGTGTGTGTGTGTGTGTGTGTGTGTGTGTGTGTGTGCGCGTGTGTCGTGTGTGGTGTGTGTGTGTATACACGTGTGTATAATAAAGCATGCTAAATTACCACAGGAGAAAAACTTGAAGACAACATGTACTCTCGTATAGTTACATCATCAGACGTATTCTTGCGACGCCAAGAAGGAAAGAGGACAGCTGAATCAAAAAGGGGGAATACGTGTTCACAAGAGTAAGGAGAGGTGCATGACCTTACCTTCCTCTTCCTAATTGAAATGTCCAGAAGTCATGCTGTTCTTATGTATACCCGAAATTAAACAGATTCAATCACGTTTCTCTCAAGCAGACTTCTGGATCTCGCTATGATCTTAACACCTAGACCAGTGGTTCCCAAACTTTTTCAAGTTGTTACCCAATTTAACATGGCACGTTAAGCATGTTACCTCTATCGCAAAATGCTGTCAACATTGATGTATATGGCTAAATCAAGACATTAGAGACATTTTCATTTATCTATTGTATTTGAACATTGTGCTTATCTAATGACTATTGCCAAAGATGTCGAGATGATCAGTGGGATGGATTTGAATGCTTGAAACTAGCTAAGGAATTCTTTTGTAATACTGTATATAAATTTTTGATGTTTACAGTTATTCGATTTAACTTTTCTACTTAATTATAGTAGGTTTACGTTATAACTTTACATTTTAACACTAAGTTAGCATTAATCCTAATGCCAGGTACCGCATTTTTTTTTTTTTTCAGAATTCTTAACTTTTTTTATTTTTTATTCCTCCATTACCCCCGAAAATCGTTAAATTGCCCCAAAGGGGTAATTTACCCCCAGTATAGGAACCGCTGCCCTAGACCAATCAGTAGTGATTGTTCAATGGTTTGGGTTGAAACGAAGCATTATTTTCTTGCGTCGATCTTACGCTATATTCATGCTGGGAAATCCTCGTTTCAAATGTTTTCCCATTTTGCCCTAAATAGAATTGATCACGGTCATGACACAATCTTGTATACAACCCTTTTGTTAGGTAGGCTATTCCGGATAAGGGTTTTTCTTGATGGTGTTGCATTTGAGAACTATCCTAACATCCAGTTTCTTTAGAATGTTCACTACTCCAAGGAAATTGTCATAACGGAGAACCAGTCTTAAGAGTAGACAGGGAAGAAAACAATAAATAAAATCTTAAGACTTTGACTAAAGACTTTGGTTTCCTTAAGTCTTAAGAGTAGACAGAAAAGAAACAAACAATGAGGACAACACTAAAACCTTGACATAAGACTTTGGATCTCCTTTATGAAAAAGTTTTTGATGAAAATGGAGAACCAAAGTCTTAATGAGGAGAACCTTAGCACGAAAAAAAAAAAAAACTTAAGAATTTGGTTCTTCCTTATCATGAAAAAATTTGAGTCAAGATTAACACCTGCATGTTTGATAACACTGTTCTCCAAGATATTTTTGTTGATTACTGAATTACCTGAAAAAATGGATCGAGCAGTTTGCAGTCGAAATATATAGATTCCCTGTCTCCAGTCTCTTTTGTTTCAACTGTGCTTTTCACGTGATTATATATATATATATATATATATATATATATATATATATATATATATATATATATAGTGTGAGTGAGAGAGAGAGTGGGAATGAGAGTGAGAGTGTGAGAATGAGAGTTAGCCTTGTTGTATTTACCTAGTATTCTACGGGAAAGGAGCTATGCTCGTAGTAACCCGTCTTTGTACCTTTCAGCATTTAGTTTGTTCTTAAATTCTTGTATGGTTTTTGCACACACTGTTGCCTCGTCCAATTTGTTTCAGACATCGACCACTCTGTGTTGGAAGCTATTCTTTTTCAGATCTCTTCTATAACTATCCTTTTTGAACTTGTTTTCATGTCCTCTTGTTTTTCTTTTATCACACTTTAATCAATCTTCTCTGTCGGGGACTTCCATGCCTTTCATGATTCTGTAAATGGCCAGTAGATCTCCTCTTTCACTTCTTTGTTCCAGGGTTGGTAGTTCTGGTTTGGGCAATCTCTGTTCGTATGTGTGTGTATGTGTGTGTGTGTGTGTGTGTGTGTGTGTGTGTGTGTGTGTGTGTGTGTGTGTGTGTGTGTGTGTGTGTGTGTGTGTGTGTGTGTGTGTGTGTGTGCGTGCAATACTGTTTTCGTTGGCGATACCATTTTCACCGAAAAACAGTATCACCACGTGTATATATATATATACACAAATACGAGTATATACACGAATGTGCAGACTGAGGAATGAATGATTTGGAACGAAGAGATTGAAGTAGGGATGTGTGATGTTACCTGGATTGTTTGGTATATGCCGTATAGGGATAAAGAATTACAATAAATGAACGACAGACGACTGAATCTTTGACGACTTTGGGTGGAGGGAATGGAAACCAAATACCATCATCTTTCCAGTTCCTTGGAACCATTTGCTGTTCGATGTCAATCCCTCCTCAGAAGGAAGTTGATTCATTTCGCGATGGAATAAGACTTTAGGCTTTAAAAATGGACGGAGAAGATTATGGTCACTCTTCTGCAGCGGTCGTGTTGGTCATCTTACTTCAGGAGAATGAAGAGACTTCCACTACCGACTGGTAGCCACCGGGTGTTAATCCTACTCGGGTCCACGGGCGGACTGAGCGTCGCGCTGCGGGAAAGCTCTTGCCCTAGCGGCAGATGCAGGCTCGGGCAAATTGCCATCCGATGCCTTGATTGGGATTTACATAATGAAGGGAATTTGGTGGAGTGGAGCAGGATTTCACCTGGATGGACCAAGGAAAGGAAGAGGAGGCACGCAGGGATTGGTGCTGGGAAAGGCAGAAAAAGAGTAATAATGGAAGGGAAAAAGAGGTATACGCATACATACGTATATAATCGCACATACTCGAATATATACGTATAAGGGTACCTAACTATCTATAATTCCCTCTTTCTTCTTTATCTTATATTCCTTTCATTTCTCCTGTCATTCATCTACTTCATTTCTTCCTCTGCTTTCTCCTTCTCTTCTTCTTTCTTCCTCTTCTTCCTTTCCTTGTCTTCTCTTCCTCCTCCTGCTCTTGTTTACTTAACAGTGAAAAACACTGAAGGAACTGATAAGTCCGAGTGTACATTTGCTTCACCTATGCTCCCCGTTGCCCTTCTCCTTTATTAACCTTCTGCCTGAATCTCTGAATCTGAATCTTTGAATCTTTGAATCTTTGAATCTCTGAATCTCTATCTGAATCTCTGAATCTATCTGAATCTCTCTATCTGAATCTCTCTATCTGAATATCTGAATCTTTGAATCTTTGAATCTTTGAATCTTTGAATCTTTGAATCTTTGAATCTCTGAATCTCTATCTGAATCTCTGAATCTATCTGAATCTCTCTATCTGAATCTCTCTATCTGAATCTCTCTATCCATATCAGTGTGTCTGTCTGTCAGGCATAATCACGTATTCGTAATCACGTAATCATAATTGTAGAATTGTAATGATAGATTCGCAACCGTAGTTTTGATCATGATAGTGATGTTAGTGGTGATGATAGTGAAGGTGATGGTGATCTTGTCAATCTTATCTGAAAAAGAGAGTCAATAATTTGGTCTTAACCCTCTTAGTATTTCGTCAACCGTCCTCTTCGTTGTCACCCCACGGAACATCTCTTCGGCGCGACCTTTCGTGCCGCTTACTTCGACAGCGTACCGATTTGAGCTCAGAATTCTTAACATGTTTTCCGAGTAAACAGGCACATGAATAAATAAATAGATGAATAAATATACAAGTAAGTTAATTAATGAAAAAATAAACAAGTAAATAAATCAATTAGATATATAAATCAAAGGGTCGATAAATCAATCAATAGATAGAAATAAATAAGTGAATAAATATATAAACAGATGAATAGATTAGCGAACAAATAGATAAAACAACAGAAAACAAAAAAACAGAAATCATGACAAACTCGCACTTATTGAAAACGTAAATCAACACAGATAAACCAGGTAGAATGCATAGCCAATAAAAGAAAAGTATTATTGTATTCCACAATCATTCTTTTTATTTGTTGGTGGGCGCCGTGAGAGCCAATGCCACAGGGAGCCATACATCAGGATGAGTTCTGATCTGGCACTATAAATCAGAATAGGGAACACGACCTCAGTATCTCCGAGTGTCTGAGTCGCGGTAGGAAGAGGCGAATGGGCCTATGGGAGAAGAGATCGAAGCGGCACGGGATAGTCCATAAGGATAGAAGAGCTGGTGAAATATAGCCAACAACAACCACGGCCAACAACAGCCAACAACCAGATCTAACAACAGACAACAGCAACAGACAACAACTACAGCCAATAACAACAACTGCAGCCAATAACAACAACTGTAGCCAATAACAACAACTACAGCCAATAACAACAACTACAGCCAATAACAACAACTACAGCCAATAACAACAACTACAGCCAATAACAACAACTACAGCTAACAACAACTACAACTAATAACAACTACAGCCAATAACAATCACATCCAATAACAACTACAACCAATAACAACTACAGCCAATAAAAACTACAGCCAATAACAACTACAGCCAATAACAACTACAGCCAATAACAACTACAGCCAATAACAACTACAACCAATAACAACTACAGCCAATAACAACAACTACAGCCAATAACAACTACAACCAAAAACAACTACAGCCAAAAACAACTACAGCCAATAACAACTACAGCCAACAATCAACATATGAAACGATAAGATAACGGACGACAGCGGTGAGAGTTTGTCCAGAGTGGGCAAGAACTAATTGATCAACAGAATGCTTAACAAATGGAATAGACTTCGTAATCTATATAGTCAGCGCTGAAGCAATTGGTTGTTTTTAAGAGAAGATTATTTACTTTATGGATAGGAATGACAGGTGGTAAGGGACATGGAACTACCCAGTGTAGTCCTTATGGTCCCTTGCAGTCTCCTCCATTAGATGTGCTGGTAAATGACAGTCATAATGACACCATCACCTGAAACTGATGTGGGTTCATCAAACGAAGAACCTCGTAGGAGTCTGGGCGATGGGACTTGAGTAATAAATGAAATCGCCAGTTGGCAGCAAGAATACGACTCAATAGTTAACCCTCCCGTGGGAATTCCACAAACATGACTAGTTGAGTGACACCGTACATCTGGCAGCGTGCAAGACAAGTTGATATGGTTGACGTTACCGTGAAATGTTTAAGTGATGGGGATATGATTTAACGTCACAAACTCCTCCCTGTCGGGAGGCTAGGACGGTGCCCCTTACAAAGGACTTTGTAACGTGAAATCTAATGAGCCATGCCCTTGGTTCAACTTCGCCGACGGCGGGGTTCGAACCGTCATCCCCTCGACCGTCGCGACAGGTAATGACGACCTAACCTGCTCGGCTGGCGAACTTCCTTCTTAAACGAATAGAAAATATATATTTGTTGATGACAGATTATTCTAAGGTACTAGGTTCTCAGTGACTAGGATTGGTATATTTAACGCATATGCGAACTTCCTAAGACACACGTTAAGCCATTTTTACTACATTTCTTTTAGCATCAATTATGATTTTTTTTTTTTTTTTTTTTTTTTTGATATATGGATACGTCGGTTGTTGCAATGATCGAGTTAAACAAACCCAAGGTTTTCCTCAGCCGAGCAAAATTGTCTGGTGGCAGTAAATATATATATTGTCTGACTATGAGGAATAGGGATTTCTCAAAGATTAATAGAATTGCTTGGTGCCAGCCAATAACAATACACTTGACGTATCGCTGGGGATTCTGGGATTTTGTGGAGATATTTTCAAGTCGTTGAGAATGAGATGTTTTTCTCAAGCTGAATAGAATTATCTGGTCCTACTTTCTACTTCAATTCCCAGTAGAAGGCGTTGGACCTGTCAATGGTACCAACATGTTGTACTAACTGGCTCTATTTCGGAAGACTTCTTCCCTTGCCAGTATACTATCAATGAAGATTGAACACTGATTTTGTGGCTTTGGTCTATCAGCCAATTTGTCTGGCTCACACTCTAAATGTACGTTTTCCTTGGTGCGATTAGACCGTGTAACGTTCTTCTTTGTCCCCCGATTCTGTCATTTCCTTGTTTGTTGATTGATTGACTGATTAAAGGTTATCTGGCATCGTAACTGCAGAGGTCATAGACGCCGATCATTTCCTTGTTTACTATATACCATTATATATATATATATATATATATATATATATATATATATATATATATATATATATATATATATAAATATATACATATAAATATATACATATAAATATATATATATATATATATATATATATATATATATATATATGTATATATATATATATTATAAAACACTATCACTTAATCAAAAGTTTGGGTGTGTGGATGGACCCCACCCCCACGTGGACGGATCCACTCCCATATACTCGTAGATGGAACTCTCCCCAACACATACGCACAAACACATACACGCACAAACACACACGTACAAACATACACACGCACAAACACACACACGTACAAACATACACACGCACAAACACACACGCACAAACACACACACGCACAAACACACACACACACAAACACACACACGCACAAACACACATACGCACAAACACACACACGCACAAACACACACACAAACAGACACACGCACAAACACGCACACGAACAAACACACACACGCACAAACACACACGCACAAACACACACACGCACAAACACACACGCACAAACACACAGACACACACAAACACACAAACAAAACACACAAACAAAACACACAAACACACACACAAACACACACACACACACACACACACACACACACACACACACACACACACACACACACACACACACACACACACAGACACACACACACACACACACACACACACACACACACACACACACACACACACACACACACACACACACACACACACACACACACACACACACACACACACACACAGACACACACACACACACACACACACACAAAGACTCACATACACACACAAACACACACACACAAACACACGCACACAAAGACACACACAAACACACACACACAAACACAGAGACACACACAAACACACACACACACACACACACACACACACACACACACACACACACACACACACACACACACACACACACACACACACACACACACACACACACACACACACACAAACATACACACACAAACACACATACACAAACACACACACACAAACACAAAGATTGGATAAGTTACATCTATCAACGCTGGAAAAGAGAAGAGAAAGAGGTGATTTGTTTACGGAATTATGAAAGGGATGGAAGTTCTTGATAGAGATGATTTATTAAAATGGGACAGAAGAGAAACAAGAGGACATGAAAAGAAGCTAAAGATGGACAGTTACAGAGGATATTTGAAAAAGAATAGCTTTCCACATAGAGTGATTGATATCTGGAACAAACTAAATGGGGAAACAGTGAGTGCCAAAACTATACACGATTTTAAGAACAAACTGGATGCGGAGAGATACAAAAACGGGTCACTACGAGCATAGCTCTCGTCTTATAAAATACAACTAGGTAAGTATACACACACACAAACACGCACACAAACACACAACTAAATGAAAGTACAAAGCTTAGTACAGTACTCAGCATCACAATTCTTACCATTTTTAATGTGATGGGTGAGCTTGTTTCTGGAACTTCGTTAACTGGAACTATGTCTGGAACTGTCTGGAACTACGTTAACTGCAAACGCACCAACAGTATATAGTCGTGCACTCGTACAATCTCTCTCCCTTTCTTTCTCCTCAAACGCAAAATATTTCATCACTTTCGTATTCCATCTTATGTATTCCTGTTCAAATAAACATTTATGATTTTTTGCCACGGAACCAATGAAAGATCTTCACGGAACACTGGGGTTCCGTGGAGCACAGTTTGAATATCACTGGTCTAGAGCACTAATTCTTTGCTTTTGAATTGGGCTGTTTTGTTTCAAGCTGCAAAGTTCTAGGCTGATAATCTTAACAGAACGTACCAACGCGTTTTCCCAAATATGATGCCAGATATAGTGTCCGTCGCCCACCATTAGCTGTGGTAGGAGGCTAATAATTGCACCAAGTAGAACGTATCTTAATCCACTGTAATCCACCATGTATTATATATATATATATATATATATATATATATATATATATATATATATATATATATATAGATATATATATATATATATATATATATATAGGCTAATAAGAATACGGGTACGTTTGTTCACTTATGCAAAGTAGATCACTTGGAAAAAGAAACTAACGAAGCATAGTGCTTTTGTATATATTATATCTTCAGTGCAAAAAGTGAAGATGTAATATATGAAAGTGCTCTGCTTCGTTAGTTTCTTTTTCCAAGTGGTCTACTTTGCATATATATATATATATATATATATATACATATATATATATATATATATATAATATGTATATATATGCATATATATACATATATATATATATATATATATACATACACGTTTTCTCCTCTTTCTCGCAACCCCGACTCTGATTTAGGCATTCTGTCCGTACCAGCGCTTCCATCAAACAAGAACTAATGTATTAAGCTGTTGCTTTGAATACTAATATTGTATTACGATACATTAGTATTCGTAACCTAAACCAGCAATGATTTCCGAACCACTCTCCTGATTTTTGTACACAATGACAGAGTCTCGGTGAAAGACTGGTCTATAACGATCTGAATATAAAAATAAAAATAAAAAAGAACAAGGGAGAAATTATTGAAAAAAAAAATGAATAAAGACGAAGGTAGGAAGAAAGGTGTAAAAGTAAAATGTGTATATAATGACCATAATTCGTTTGAACTTGATTGAAACTTTCGTACTTAATGTTTTATCAATTTAAAACTTCCATAATTTTACTGAACCGCTGATTTCTAGTGATCTAGTTATGCCAATTGACAAGTTTTATTTTTCTTATTTTTATTTCTCCGGTGTTAATGTCTATATTTCTATTTTTGTTCGGCGATGGAGAAAATATTCACTCTATTTTATCGAAAATTAGCTATCATCAAGGTATAGTGAACTGCCTAAGGAGCTTTTTGGTAGATGAATAGCATTAGTCCAAACTATGGCATGCGATTGCCTATTATGGGCCATTTACGGTCAAACGGTTTGCCAAACATGGTTTGTCAAACAAGTGTTTGACGTGGTGTTTGATCGTGTGAATGGTGGTATTCGGTTGTCAAACACGTTTAACAAACTTGTTTGACAACCAAATATACCATTCACAAGGTTAAACATATTTCAAACACTTGTTTGACAAACCGGGTTTGACAAACCGTTTGACCATGTAAATGCCCCTTTAGGGAGGTTGACGCAACAACTCTACGAGTATCAAACTTAGTTCTCTTAACGTGTATCAAATCTCTTAGCTTAAGTATTGTTTCATCATCAAATTTCGTATTCTTAAACAAATTCTCAATTCCTACGAAGGTCGACTTCACTATACATATTATCACCTTAATGCTAGAGACGAATAAGGTTCATAGTTGCTTGTTACTGCATTTGCTTCCAGATCCTGAAATTTCGTTTAAGAGTAAATTCAAATTTGTATTTAGGTAACATCCGTTATTTTATACGATCCATTTTACATCCGACCAAGCTACGGACCAAACGGTCTTCTGTACAAATGCTCTTTTACTGTATTCTAGCCACTGTTTCCAGGATACATGATTACTGTGGCACTCTAGTGCAAGTTTCCTGTGGTGATAAGATAAATCAGTTTTATAGGTACCAGGCGGCGTCGAGCAAAGTTCTGTCGAACTTGGGTCCCACTTAAGTCTATTGTTTCCACGTTAAGTCTTCTCGCTGCCTTCATAGAATCCCGTCCCTCATTACAAGGCCCACTGGCAGCCGAGCAAAACCGTTTAGTGATGCAAGACTTACACCGTTTATATCCAGCCTTCCTTCAACCGAATTAAATCCTC
>NC_134782.1:18777370-18789870 GCF_046742065.1 Oratosquilla oratoria
TGACCGATCTATGGGTAATGATATGACCTTTCACACACACACACACACACAACTCCCCGCCCACGAGAGTCAGAGTAACGACCCGAGGCACAGCGATACCGAAATAATTTCGGCCCTGGGCAGGATTCGAACTGGGTACTGCGAGCACTATCGTACTTCCCAGTCCAGCGCTCTACCAACGGTGCCACCGATGACGGTGTGTGTGTGTGGGTGTTTGTGTGTGTGTATGTGTGTGTGTGTGTGTGTGTGTGTGTGTGTGTGTGTGTGTGTGTGTGTACATACATACAATCATGCGTACATAAAACCTTGTGTACACATGTGTAAGCGACGTGTACACACGTGAGCAAATCCACGAGGGCACACATCAACACGTGGTCGTGTGTGTGGTGAACTCGTTTTCTTGTAAACACAACGCCAACAGAATTTGTATTCATGTGTGTTATATTTGAGAGTCCGCTTTATTTGCCTCCGTGTTTGTACGCTCTGATGGGTAGTTGTGTGTTTGCTTTCTGGTGGGGCTGTGTTGCCGAATGTAAGAACGAAAAGGTTTTGCACTTTCATAACGTTCATGTCTCACTGAACGTTTTACTCTAAACGTTTATTAATCATTGAGAACGACTTTCAACGTTTTGGTTTTTCTTGGGTAACTGTTGCGATGTGAAAAAAATGAGGAACTCACACCTGGAGACGCTGAGTAGTTGCGGCCGAAGCCGTCACCCTTGCCCTACTATGTGATTTTAGGGACTGATGGGGGTAGGTAACAGTTATTGCTGGGAATCGGAGAGGAGTGCGGGATTCGAACCCACAAACAAGAGAATGCGAGACCAGCACGCTTCCGATTACGCCACCAGGTCAATCAAGCAACTGTTGCCTCAAGTTTCACAATGTGTAAAACCCGCAGCCCCAGTGTGGGTGTCAACGGTCCTCGGGAAGACACTCTGGACTGTGGTCTGTATTGTGTAATAGTGGAACTGTTTCTATGTCACCGGCTCAAAGCATCAAAGGGGAGGGGAACTGTCGTCGGTTGTTTTGTGTGAAAAAAGTGTAAGAGGTGCAGTTGAAGTTGACTGGAAAAAATCTTAGACCCAGTCCGGGAACCGTGTGACAGCCCATCAGGGCTGCACCTGATGGAGGTGAGGGCGGTTGATGGGATTTTGAAAATGGACAGATTTGTTCTCCATCTTGCAGGACGATAAAATATAAAGGGGTTATCACACTGGGCTATTTTACCGCCAACCCCCGATTAATCGGTGTAAAATCAATATGGGCAAATTATTTTGTTTTCTCAACAAAAATGAATGACATTTAATATGCTGGAGGAAAATCATTTTGCAGGCTGCAAATCTACTCCAAAAGTTGGAGGAAAAATAGCTCAGAGTGATAACAATTTAAGCAATTACCCGTCATCGGTCCCTTCAAATGATAAATCTTTCCTTGATTGAAAGAGTTGAAGTGGGCCAGTTGATCTCTAGACGTGGTTGTATTGATAACCTTAGTCCATTCCTTTTTTTTTCGATAAAGGAATGGTAATTTATTTCTCGTGTGTTATAAGATATCCCTAATTAGGGTAAAAACCTACTGTGCTTTCATGATAGAGGACAATAGGTAGTTGAAATAGAAAGAAAAAATAGTTTCTTTTGATATTGCAGTGCAAGTTCAAATTGACGCGGAAGGACATCTAAGAGGAGATGATTAACTGCAATTGCAATGTCTTAACAGCGGTTGCAAAACGATGAGAAGGATGTTCTTAGATCTTGTTTGATGTTGACGTGACAAACCTTCTGAAGTATGAAACACTAATCATGTTGATGGAATATGAGACTGAAATCATCAGGAGGAAGTGAGAACTTACGAAAAGTGTTTAAGAAATTATTTTGACGCAGTTAGAAGAAGAAGAGGAAAAAGAAGGAGAAGAGAAAGGAAAGGAGATTTGAAAAGAAGAAGAAAGAAGAAAGAAGGATTTTTTTTTTTACACATTATTTTGACACAGTAAGAAGGAGAAGAAGAAGAGGAAAAAGGATAAGAAAAAGAAAAGGAGATGGAAAAGAATAAGAAAGAAGAGAAATTGATTTTTTTTTTTTTACAAATCATTTTGACGCAGTAAGAAGAAGGAGAAGAGGAAAAAGGAGGAGGAAAGAAGGGAAAGGAGATGGAAAAGAAGAAAAGAAGGATTTTTTTTTTTTTACAAATTATTTTGACGTTGTGAGAAGAAGAGGAAAAAGGAGAAGAAAAAGAAAAGGAGATAGAAAAGAAGAAGAAAGAAGAAAGAAGGATTTTTTTTATACAAATTATTTTGACGTTGTAAGAAGGAGAAGAGGAAAAAGAAGAAAAAGAAGGGAAAGAAGAAGAAACTAGAAAGAAAAAAAATAGAGATGAAATGATTCACACATCTTAAGAAGAACAATAACAACACTTGTAAGTCACACTTGGTAATAGAAGCGCGACAAAAACAAAAAAACAAAACAAAAAATCTTAGGAGAGAGAGGGAAAGAGAAAGAACTCAGACATATTACTAATTGGAAAAATCCATGTTTACAGCAAGTAAACACGGCATAAATTTGTTCCAAACAAATATACTTACTTGGAAGATATGGCTGTGAAAACACAGGAAACTCAAACGAAAGGTGTGTGAATGAATAATAGCTTTTCTACAAAAATCTGTAAGAACAATGTTCAATTAGTATGTGTGTGTGTGTGTGTGTGTGTGTGTGTGTGTGTGTGTGTGTGTGTGTGTGTGTGTGTGTGTGTGTGTGTGTGCATGTGCATGTGTGTATGTCTGTGTTTGTGTATTTATTTGTGTGTTAGTGTGTGTGCCTGTGTTTGTGCGTGTGTGTGTGTGTGTGTGCCTCAGTTTATGTGTCTGTATGTATGTGTGCCTCAGTTTGTGTGTGTGTGTGTGTGTGTGTGTGTGTGTGTGTGTGTGTGCATGTGTGTGTGTGTGTGCATGTGTGTGCGTTCGCTTGTGATTGTGTATGTGTATGTGCGTGTGTGTGTGTGTATAATTCACCATGTCTTGGATCACATGTTTGGCTAGTGATCGTCAGCTATTTCCCTCCCGGAAGAGAGCTCAGAACTCATATGTGACTGATCTAAGGGAAATGCTGTGATCTTACACGTACACACACACCCAACTCCCTGCCCATGTGAGTTGGAGTGACGACTCGCAGCGCAGCGATACTGAAATTATTTTAGCCCCTGGGCGGGACTCGAATCTCGGACCGCCGTAATGGCCGCCGCGATCGCTACCACTGCGTCATGTATTTACTTAGTTGCATTATACGAAAAGAGAGCTATGCTCGTAGTGACCCGTCTTTGTATCTTTCTGCACATATTTTGTTCTTAAATTTTTGTATAGTTCTTGCACATACTGTTGCCTCATCCAATTTGTTTCAGATATCTGCCAATTTGTGTGTGAAACTATTCTTTTTCATATCTCTTCTATAACTATCCTTTTTGAGTTTCTTTTCATGTCCTCTTGTTTTTCTTTTATCCCATTTTGATTAATCTTCTCTGTCAAGAACTTCCATCCCTTTCATAATTCTGTAAATGGCCAGTAGATCTCCTCTTTCTCTTCTTTGCATGTTTGTGTGTCTGTGTTTGTGTGTTAATGTGTGTGTGTGTGTGTGTGTGTGTGTGTGTGTGTGTGTGTGTGTGTGTGTGTGTGTGTGTGTGTGTGTGTGTGTGTGTGTGTGTATGTGTGTGTGTGTGTGTGTATGTTTGCATACATGCATGCGTTTATGTTAAATGGTACTAACAATCTTACTCATATTTCAGTACCCTATACTGTCACCATAATTTCACAATCCTTTCCTCACATTTCCGAACACAAAGCAGACTCCACGACCCAGGGCATGAATGTATATGTACAGATATTATTGGTAGGGCTGGTAACGGGATTAATTAATTTACAGCGAAACAGTACATTGGATATCATGAAACGAGGGTCACCATTATGGACTGAATTATTCCAGTCGAGGTGAAATTCAACGTTCCAGCTTACACTTGAACTGCAAAGATTTTAACAAAGCTATAATCCAGGATATATATATATACATATACATACATATATATATATGAATATATATATATATATATATGTATATATATACATATATATATATATATATATATATACATATATATATACGTATATATACATATATACATAAATACATATACACATATACACATATACATATATACATATATATATGTATATGTATGTATGTATATTCAAGCTTTCTAACAAGGATTCGGCCGTTTGAGGGGTGGGCAAATACCAGTTCACCAAAATCGTACATTTAATTTTCAACGTTTTGTCTGCATAAAGATATCATCAGAAAAATCTAGAACATATAAATTATATTCATACAGAAACAAAGAACGTGGGAGGTTACATTGACATTAAAAACCGCAAAAATTTACATGTAGAGAAAATAGACATGAATAAATCTAATAATTTACAAATACAGATACGTGACTGCTGGGGGCAAATACTTACATAATTAAAGACATTAAGAAATGACATATGAGAGCGTGGACCTTTGGCTTATATATCAGAGCCTCACGTTCGTAGGTGGTGGTGGGGAGGGGGTAGAACAACGTTAAGTGGCACAAGCAACTCACTCATATTTTAGTACCCTATACTGTCATCAATATTTCACAATCCTTTACTCACATTTTATATATATATATATATATATATATATATATATATATACATACATATATATATATATTTATATATATACATACACACACACATATATATATATATATATATATATGTACATATGCATACATATATATATATATATATATATATATACATATACATATATATATATATATATATATACATATATATATATATATATATATATGCAAAGTAGACCACTTGGAAAAAGAAACTAACGAAGCAGAGCGCTTTCGTATATTACATCTTCAGTGCAACAATGAATTGTTGCACTGAAGATGTAATATACGAAAGCGCTCTGCTTCGTTAGTTTCTTTTTCCAAGTGGTCTACTTTGCATTAGTGAACACACGTACCCGTGTTCTTATTAGCATATATATATATACATATACATATATATATAAATATATATATATACATATATATTTATATGTATATATATATATGTATACACACACACACACACACACACACACACACACACACACACACACACACACACACACACACACACACACACACACACATATATATATATATATATATATATATATATATATACACACATATATTTCTTAATAGAAATGTACTAGCACGTTTGTAAATGACACACAGGAAACCCACATTCGGAGAAAATGAACTTCGAATGAAAGAAGATTCCTATATTTCGGCTATCAACTGTAGCTCTCTTCAGGAAAGCACTTTCCTGAAGAGGACTACAGATGATAGCCGAAATATAGGATTCTTCTTTCATTCAAAGATTATTTTCTTCGACTGTGGGTTTCCTGTGTGATATATATATATATATATATATATTTTGGAAGTAGGCCGTTAATAATGCATGCGTTGTTAAAGTCAACAGCTGAGATAGCATTATTCTGTTTATAGAATATCTTTTCTATGTTACGCACTAATGTGCGGTCGTCTGGATGCAGATTTCCGAGTAGGATACTGAAGTCCATGGTGTTTTCCTCTAGACGTCTTTCGGCTCTAATTAGCCATCTTCAGGAGGTGTTGTCTGGTTGAATTGTTGACAGAGAATGACGCGGTTTGATCGTGTGGCGGTATATATCGGCGGAGAGCGGAGTGCCCAAACGTCCGACCGCCAATCAGCGCGCGGGGTGCATCCTCTGTCTTCTCGTTGGTAACGACGTTTCAGGTTGCTGTTGTATATTAATAGCGGGTTTTTGATTGTAAATTAGCACCGCTTCTGTCATCTTTAGTCTTCTGGTGTCATTATTTCTTTCAATGATGGCGGTGGTGCCTTCCATATGGTGTCTCTTAAGTGTTAGTCCATGCTCGTACAAGTAGTGTCTTCTTATGGCGCCGTCCTGCAGATGTGCTGAAATTCTCTTAGACAGTGTTGTAGTGGTGACGCCAATGTACCGAGAATTTAGGCGACTGCAGTCACCACTCGAGCAAGTATGTTGGTACACGACGTTCACCTCCTGTATTTCACTTGTCTTAGGGAGGCAGCTATTCTTGACAACTAACTTGGATGTCCTTCTTGTTTTGTAGTAGATGACGAGGTCGATTTTTGAAGAAGGGTCGGTGGGTGTGACATTCTTATCAATTATATTTTTGATGGCTTTCTCGTCATCCTTGTAGGCTGAAGACATAGTAGCACTGTAAAAGAGTTTTATGTTTTGTGTAACTGTCTGTTGTTCTTGTTGGTGCATAAAGGTGTTCAGTCGATGCCGGATAACACTATCTATTTCTTGGATGGGGTAATTGTTGTTGCTGAGAAGCTGGGTTATTCTCTTGAGCTCTGCGTTGGTGGCGGTCCATGTTGAGCAGTGGGTGAGGGCTCTTTTGACGAAGGCGTTGATGACGCTGCGTCGATACCGCTCAGGACACTCGCTTGCACCGTTAAGGCAAAATCCGAGATTGGTGGATTTGGTATAAACTTCCGTAGAAAAGGAAGCGGCTTCACGACGGACCAAAATGTCGAGGAAAGGGAGCTTGCTGTGTTGTTCTATCTCGTGGGTGAAGTTGAGACAGGAATTTGTTTTGAACTTGGAAATTAAGTTCACGACTTCTTCTTCTGTGTTGCCACTGATGAAGATATCGTCCACGTATCTTGCGTAGATTTCTGGTTTTGGATGGTGCTGCTGCCAGAATATCTCTTCTTCAATATGACCCATATAAAAGTTGGCGAAGAGCACTCCCAGAGGTGATCCCATGGCGACGCCGTCACATTGCACGTACATGTTGCCATCGGGCCCGTAGAAGGGAACTTCTTTGGTGCATGCCTGTAATAGCAGGCGAAGTGTGTTCTCTGGAATTGCGATTTTCTGTTCCGGGTGGTACAAGCGTTGGCATATGAAGTCTATAGTTTCGTCAGTAGAAATGTTCGTAAAAAGACTTTCAACATCCATCGATGCCATTATGTTGGAAGGTCGGGCTGTCTTCAGGATATCGAGAAATTCTTCTGAAGACTTTAGGCTGAAGGAGGCAGGGACAAACGGAGATAATAGTGCGTTGAGGCGCTTAGCGAGCTTGTAGGTGACTGATGGCGTCTGGCTGATGATTGGGCGAAGGGGATGTCCATTCTTGTGGGTCTTCACATTTCCGTAAGCATAACCAAGCTTATGGTCACCTTCTATCAAGGGGAGCTTTGTTGTGCTAGAGTTGTTGTTTTCCCGAATTAAGCGGTTGAGTTTTGTCTTGATGTCATTGGTGGGGTTTCTGGAAATTCTTTTGAATTTGGTGGGGTCGTTCAGGATGGAAGCCATTTTGGAAAGGTAGTCCTCTTTGTTGAGAATAACGAAAGTTGAGGATTTGTCTGCTCTGCGGATCACGATCTGGTCGTTATTCTTAAGTTCTAGGGCAGCAGCCCTCAATTCGGGTGTAAGGAGGGAAACTGCGATTATGTCCTCTTGTGATGTTTGCCTCGCGGATGATTTCTGCTTGCAAGTCTGGTGATGTAGTGACTTTCTTCTCATTTTCCAGGTGTTGAATGTCGTCTAGCAGAATCTCCAGTTCGATGCGCTTGTTTAGTGGTTTCTCTCTGCTCATGTAGTGACAATTGAGACCGAGGTTTAGAAACTCCTTCTGTTTTTCAGTAAGAGTGAAGCTGCTCAGGTTGAGGAAGTGGTCGAATCTTGTCGGAAGTTCGAGTGGCCCACCATATAGGGCAGAAAGTTTGCGGCCGGTGCGCCGCTTGACTTTAGCAAGATGCGTTGCAGAGAGATCTTGGAGGACAGTGTTGATAGATGTCCGTAGGTCGTCAGGAACATTCTTATCATCCCATTGTTGATGCAGTAGAGCTAACTCACTCCTC
Organism: Oratosquilla oratoria; assembly: GCF_046742065.1. Taxonomy (NCBI): domain Eukaryota; kingdom Metazoa; phylum Arthropoda; class Malacostraca; order Stomatopoda; family Squillidae; genus Oratosquilla; species Oratosquilla oratoria. The sequence goes on from NC_134782.1 coordinate 18,785,349, forward strand.
AGCGTGGCGAGGAGGAATTGCTTTTCCTTGAGCTCTTCCTTGAGGAACGCTAATCTTTCCTCAGGGGTTACTCTTCTGCTGTTGGCCGAGCGACGAAAAGTATATTTTGGAAGTAGGCCGTTAATAATGCATGCGTTGTTAAAGTCAACAGCTGAGATAGCATTATTCTGTTTATAGAATATCTTTTCTATGTTACGCACTAATGTGCGGTCGTCTGGATGCAGATTTCCGAGTAGGATACTGAAGTCCATGGTGTTTTCCTCTAGACGTCTTTCGGCTCTAATTAGCCATCTTCGGCTCTAATTAGCCGCTCTCCGCCGATATATACCGCCACACGATCAAACCGCGTCATTCTCTGTCAACAATTCAACCAGACAACACCTCCTGAAGATGGCTAATTAGAGCCGAAAGACGTCTAGAGGAAAACACCATGGACTTCAGTATCCTACTCGGAAATCTGCATCCAGACGACCGCACATTAGTGCGTAACATAGAAAAGATATATATATATATATATATATATATATATATATATATGCAAAGAAATCACAAAACACACGTGATAAAATATTTTTGCAGAAACCACCGGGAAATTGAAAAAACAGATACCGAACGTTTTCGTCTATTTAGACATTTTCAAAGGTACCTTTGAAAATGTCTAAATAGACGAAAACGTTCGGTATCTGTTTTTTCAATTTCCCGGTGGTTTCTGCAAAAATATATATATATATATATATATATATATATATGTATATACATATATATATATATATATATATATATATATATACAAATATATTACATTATATATATATATATATATATATATATATACATGAATATATACATTATATATATATATATATATATATATATATATATGTATTTTTATATATATATACATATATATACATAAATAAATATATATATATAAATATATATATATATATATATATATATATATATGTATATCTATATATATATATATACATATATATATATCTATATATATATATATATATATATATATATATATGTGTGTGTGTGTGTGTGTGTGTGTGTGTGTGTGTGTGTGTGTGTGTATACAGAAAGCTATGACAAGTTTTTTATTGCAGAACCTCTTGCCAGGGTTTTTTCTTTATATTTCAAAGTGTTTTTTTTTTTATTTCATAAGAGGTTGGCTTTCTCACTGGTAAGTGAAATAACATTTTGTTGCGATTTTTTATTGAAAAAATCGTAGATCTAGGAAATTTTGAATACTACAATGACGTTTTTCTTCCGGATATTGGAAATTTTCCTAATTATAGAAATTCCTAATAGAAACAAATATACACATATAAACCTTTTGATAAAATGTTAGAATTTTACATATATGAAATCTTTATAAGGGAGAATATACGGGAATATTGATAACATTCATTGTAGTTAAAGCAATATTACAAAGGATTACAAAGGATTACAAAGGCAAAGCATGCCGACAGGAGACCTTTTGATCCATATCTAGGTCGGATGCACAAAAAAAAAAAAAAAAAATTATGTGAATAGTATAAATATAATATCCATTTAATTTATTCAGCGCTAACCTTGATATTCAGTAGGGTTTGATGAAGGTAATATCATCATTAAGTTTGGAAGGGCCATCAAATGTATCTCTTTTATTAAAAGCGTCCATCTAGCTATCTAGGTCAGCTGATGGAAACGCTTGCTCATTGAGAATTATGACTTGTAGTCTCTAGATATTTTTCTATATATATCACGATACGCTTTTATTTAGCTTAAATTGGACAATTTTAGGTTTAAGTAAAAAAAATAGGCAAGAACTGGTTTACCAACAGAATATTGAACGATTGGAAAAGAGTTAGTAACCATGTAGTCAACGTCGAAAAAATCGGTTGTTTTTAAGAGGAGGTTAGATAGCTTTATGGATAAGGATGATAGACGATAATGGGCATGGAACTATCTAGTGTGGGTCTTAGGGTCTCTTGCAGTCTCCTATATTCTTATATCCTTATGTCGTGACATACACACATTATAGAGAAGTTGAAGACTTATTTACACATTGAGCCGCTCGGCTTTGGTCAACACAGTCACCTGTACCTTATATGCTAGGATAGCATATAGTGAGAAAAAGGTGCATATATACCCATGGAACATTGTATGTGCATAAATGTATGTACAAGGTGTTCCAAATGTTGTCGAATCCATTGGAAAATGATGGTCATTATTTTGAAAAGAAAGAAAAAAAATCTTTACTCCTAATCTAGTCTAGTCTCCCTTGCGTATTCGCAAAAATTCATTTGATGACCTACATTTTCGAAATCTGTATGAAGCATTTCAAAAAGTGAATATACATATATGTATACATATATATATATATATATATATTATATATATATATATTTGGGACACCCTGTATCAAAGACGCTACTCAAAATCTCAACAGTTTAACATCAGGAATGGTTTAAGACTCTTAGTTTATATAAAGATAATACAGTAAACCTTCGATATAACGGACGATATGGGGACAGGGGTCTGTCGTTATATCCGAAGATCCGTTATAACCGAGGATCCGTTATATCTGATGGAAATACGGTACAGGTACGTTATATCCCGAAGTTTGTTTGGTATTAGAAATTAGTAGGATTAGAAATAACAGCAAAACCCTCGATATAACGGACGATGGCAGGGGTCTATCGTTATATCCGAAGATGCGTTACATCAAAGGATCTCCCGATATAACGGATGAAAATCCGTTATAGCGAGGGTTTGTCCGGTCAGATTTGTGTCCTTTATATTCGATATCCGGTATATCGAGATATGTTATATCGAGGGTTTACTGTAATGGTAATTAGAGTAATTAACGATAATGTCAACCATAACAACATGTCACAGACTCTGTCAGATGTTATTAAATGAGTTATGTTTATGAAATTCTCATTGTGGAGATGGTTAACGTATGAAATAGTCTTAGTAATTATGTAATGAGCGCTGAAACTATCGGTTGTTTTAAAAAAAGGTCCGACAACTTTATGGATGGGGTTGATAAGAGGTAGTGGACATTGAACTGCCTAGTGTAGGCCTTATGGGCTCTTACAGTGTCTTTCATTCTTATGCTCCAATTAAAGATATATTCTCACATCATTTAAAAGTTTTAGATTAAAATCTCGAAAAAAAAAAAACGACGGAACATCTGTAATTTGTTGACGGAGACTTATCAAGAAAATAGAATGTTATATTAACATTTGCATACAAATATACACATTAACCCTGAGGAAGAACTGGGAAATAATTAACATTTGTAATTCAGCGATAATTTCTCTTGGATTTTCCAGCGCCGACAATATACTTCATTATCCATAGTTGAAATAGAAAGCCATTTCTAACGTATATCTTTGAAATATAGAAGTTAGCAGGTCAGTGTCTATAATTACAAAAGACTTATCTTTATTCTACAGTAGAACTGTCATAATGATCTCAATAAAATTTCTAAGGGATTTCACAAATAGTTATAAAACAGACAAGGTAGTGTAAACTAAACCTAGAAACCTAGAAATTTGTAATTTAATAGATAAGATTATTTTTTATAATTACATGACATGGTTTTGTCAAATAATACATTCCGACGTTGAGAATAAACTAAAATGAACAAACATATCATTACAATTAGGTTTCTAGTATATTGGAGAAAGTCAACACATAGCCGCATGAACGCTAGTTTAGCACGCTAGTTACACTTGACAAGAAACACTAGTGCAAGAAGAAACTAGTCAGTGAATTAGAATCGCGTTCTAGGTGTGTGTGTGTGTGTGTGTGTGTGTGTGTGTGTGTGTGTGTGTGTGTGTGTGTGTGTGTGTGTGTGTGTGTGTGTGTGTGTGTGTGTGTGTGTGTGTGTGTGTGTGTGTGTGTGTGTGTGTGTGTGTGTGTGTGTGTGTGTGTGTGTGTGTGTGTGTGTGTGTGTGTGTGTGTGTTTACCCTCTCCGCATCTCGTGTGACATGTCATTAAAGGTTATCAAAGGTCAGATAGTGTTCTTATCTTGGATAATATCTCAGTAGATCCCCCAACCCGCCTTTCGTCACGTATACGAGACTTGTATTATTGTTCTTTATTATCCTGCAGAAGACTATACCAACACTGAATTGAACCATTCGGCTTTCACTAACTACCACTAGATTTTGGTCTGTAGCCCCATTTAGACTCCTCACCTTAGTGCCCCCTTTCCCTTTCTATCTCGTCCTTTACCCCTTACCCCTTACCCTCCCCCATTCCCCTCCTCCAGGGGAAAGTACAATGTGACAATAATCATTTGTAGTGTTATCAACTCCTTTTCAAACAAACGAAGGCTTATTATTAAGCCAACACAATGAATCGTTTTGATTGGGAAGATATACAAATCATAGTCTACATATTTGAGCCTTAGTCGAGAGCAGCGTTTACAATGATTTGTTAATGAATGCTAATTGGTATTCATTGGCAGAGTAGTCATCGACATTGTTGAATACAAAACATAAGCTATCAGCTACT
>NC_134782.1:18792370-18804870 GCF_046742065.1 Oratosquilla oratoria
ATGGTTGGGGGCGTGGGCTGGATATGGTTGGGGGCGTGGGCTGGATGTCGTTGGGGGTGTGGGCTGGATGTCGTTGGGGGCGTGGGCGTGGGATGGATATGGTTGGGGCGTGGGCTGGATATGGTTGGGGCGTGGGCTGGATGTGGTTGGGGGTGTGGGCGTGGGATGGATGTGGTTGGGGCGTGGGCGTAGGCTGGATATAGTTGGGGACGTGGGCATGGGCTGGATGTGGTTGGGGCGTGGGCATAGGCTGGATGTGATTGGGGGCGTGGGCGTGGGTGTGGGCGTGGGATGGATGTGGTTGGAGCGTTGGCGTAGGCTGGATGTAGTTGAGGGTGTGGGCGTGGGCTGGATGTGGTTGTGGGCGTGGGATGGATGTGGTTGGGGCGTGGGCGTGGGCTGGATGTGGTTGTGGGCGTGGGATGGATGCGGTTGGGGCGTGGGCTTAGGCTGGATATGGTTGGGGCGTGGGCGGCTAGATGTGGTTGGGGGTATGGGCGTGGGCTGGATGTGGTTGGGGGCGTGGGCGTGGGCTGGATGTAGTTGTGTGTGTGTGTGTTTGACTACAGAGATAAATAATTATCCTGATGACAACCAAAACAAAGAATAATTAGGTAATTAACTTCACATAATGGATGTTGTTCATTACCTTCAGCAGGACAAGGGGGTAATTATCCACGGTAAGGTTAGTTCATTACCCATATAGGGGTAATAAAATTTCCTTATTTGGTAATCAGTGGATGGGTTTTAAGTGTTGAGGGTTGAGTAGGGTAATCAGGTAATATTTTACACCTGAATGATGTTTATCATCTGAGAGTCAAATGACGAATAAGAAAGAATATCCCCTTTCCTCTCCCTTCCCCCACTCTCACCTCTCCCTTCCCCCACTCTCCCCCATATCCCTCTATTCTCTCATTCCCCCTCCCCTCTCCCCCCTCTCTCTCTCCTCCCTCTTCCTCTCCCTCTCCCTCTCCATCCCCTCAACTCCCCCTCACCTCCCCCTCCCCCTTCCCCCTTCCATCTCCCCTTTACTCCTCCGTTCTCTCATGTCCTCCTCCCCCCCCTCTCTCTCTCTCCCCTCTCCCTCCCTCATCCCCTCATCTCCTCCTCCTCTCACACTCATCACTTCCTCATCTCCCCCTTCCACTCCTCGTACACACTCTTCTCTCTTCCCACTTCCATCTCCCCCTCTCCTTCCCCTTCCCCCTCCTCTCCCCTTCCCCTCTCCTACTTCTCCCCCTCCCCTATCATCCTTCCCCACATTCCTCCACCTTCCTCCTTCCCTCCTATCCCTCCCTCGCGTTCCTTCTCTCCCTTTCCCCTTTCCCCTCCCCCTTCCCCTCCCCCCTTCCCCTCCCCCTCCCCCTTTCCCTCCCCTTTCCCCTCCCCCTTCCCCTCTTCTTTTCTCTGCTATCTTTGGATCAAAGAAAACGGGAGTGTTTCCCTTCCAGACAAAACTAATTATAGGCTTTGAAATGTGTGTGTGTAATTCACCATGGTCTTGTGTATGTGTGTATGTGTGTGTGTGCGTGTGTGTGTGTACGTGTGTGTGTGTGAGTGTGTGTGTGTGAGTGTGTGTGTGTGTGTGTGTGTGTGTGTGTGTGTGTGTGTGTGTGTGTGTGTGTGTGTGTATGTGTGCGCGCACATAGGGGTAGTTATAGTAGCGCACAACAACCTTTGATAGTTATTCTTTCGCATCATCTTGGTTTGATTAATTTTTTTCATCCGTTGCCGCAAAGCGTGGTGGTTAGGCACCACGCGTCTCTTCCACTCTTTTACTCTTAGACCATAAAACGCACATCATGCCTCATCTTTATCACAGAAATACTCTTTGCTCGTGTAGAATACTTGTAGTATATGCAAAGGTCTTAATCCTCTTTGTAGGAGGGGTAGCCTAGTCAGGTCGTTCTTTCACTCTTAGCCTTCATGGGAGAGATATAAAAGGGATCCTTAATTTGTTTTTTGCGATATATAGGGGAACATGATTGCGGTATTCTTGTCCCACGCCTTTTGTACCTAAAGATAACCATTTATCCCGTTTCAGATTCTCTTTTGAATAACATTCCTTTTTTATATAATTTTTTATTCATATATTTATTCATTTACTTATCTATTTAATCATTTATTCATCCATTCATTCATCTATTTATTTATTTGTTTAGCTATTTATTCATTTATCAATTCATTTACTAATCCGTTTGTTTATCTATATATTCACCTATCTATTTACTCATTTGTTTATTAATTTATTTATTTGTTTATATATTCATATATCTTTAATTCACCTATTAACTTATTTATCTATTCATCCATCTATTTATCTTTTTATTTATTTATCAATCTATCTATTCATCTATATACTTATTTGTTCAAATAATCATTTGTTTATTTATTTATCTACTTATCAACTTATCTATCTATTTATTAATTTTTTCACTCATTCATTCATTCATTAATCTATTTGTCTGTTTACATATTTTCATAAGTTAGAACGAAATCTTTAGTTTTGTCATTGGGTTAGACTGGTTCATTATCGATTCCAGTTTTATGTAAAATAATCGAGGCTCATGGAGAAAGACATTGGGCTTAGCTAAGATATCGAGTGCCATCCCTACAGGGTTGCACCTCCACATAGAAGTGATGGTATTGATGGGATCTGTAGGCGAGTGCAGGTATGCATTAATTCCTGAATTGCTGATAGATTGATTGATGGTAATATAGAACAACGTACAGAACTTGTGAACAGCTCGGCGCTGTTCTTGCTTGCAAAACTGAAAAAATCATGTTCTCTTGTGCATTGTCAGCACAAGAACAAGTTGTCGAACGTTGTTCTTGTCCTCGATGGGACAGAGAACAGAAGTCATACTGAATTTCAGGACAGATGCACTTGTCCCTGGAAGGTCTTTTCAGTATTCAAGCGATCTGTTCCTGATTTCAGAATGTGACAATGAACAAAGGTCTTGCTGAATTTCAGGAACTGATGTCGTGATATCCTTCCTCTTCGACAGTGAATACCTTCTTGAAGAAGACACAATTTCCCATATCTTTTGCAGACTCCTTCGACTAAGTGTCTCGTCGTAATGTCTTTTTATGTAGGGTTATCGACTTTTCTATTTTCGCATGAGGGAACAAGGAGAGAGGGTGACCATGTTAATGAGGTAGCGGAGCCCTGCTATAGACGTGCTGTGCCTTGCTGCATTGTTTCTGACACAGGCAGTAGGCGGGGCTCGGGGATTCCCTTTCATCCACGGGGAACTAAGAAAGAAAAAAAGAAAGAAAGAAAGAAAGAAAAAATAAGTAAATAAATAGATAAATAAATGAATAGATAAATAAATAAATAGATAAATGAATAAATAAAAAAAAGAATAAATGAATAAATGAATAGATAAGGAAATAAGTAAATAAACAAATAAATAAATAAATAAATAATAAATAAATAAATGAATAAATAAATAAATAAATAAATAAATAGATAAATAAATAAAGAAGGAAAGAAAGAAATTGTTGATGGATTGGTGTTGGACGGCTGAGAGGTGGGTGTAAATAAAGAAATAAAAAAAGAAATGAATAAATAAATAAATAAATAGATAAATAAATAAATGAATAAATAAAGAAAGAAAGAAATTTTTGATGGATGGGTGTTGGACGTCTTAGAGGTGGGTGTATATCTTGGCTGCCTGCCTCTATTATAAGGGAGAATGGGCCTTTTGCTATATAGAATAGATATTTACTCGCAAAGGAGAAACTTGGATTGTCGTATCTTCCTTGTAAGATGCTTGAGTGTTTAATAAAGTCTTAGTTGTATAATGACTCCTAATATAATTACTTCAATGATTGTGAGTAATATTGTAATAGGAATCAGGAGCATTACCATGAACGTCTTTACTAGTCATACAAATTCATGATTACTGCCAAAGTCAATAAGATATAAAAATGGGAAGAGTACAGAGATGAGGTACTAGATTTATATCGAGTATGAAGAACAAATCATACGAAAACTGCCAAAAAAAAAACTCTGCCAAAGTCATTAAGATATAAAAATGGGAAGAGTACAGAGATGAGGTACTAGATTTATATCGAGCATGAAGAACAAATCATACGAAAACTGCAAAAAAAAGAAAAAAAAAATCTCTGAACAAGAAGAGATTCTTGGTGAGAAAGGGTAAGGAGACTTCACTCATTTAGAACTAATAGCATCGAAATAAGGAATATTAGTCACTAAATATTAACTAGATAAAGAATAATGTCTCATGGTTTCTAGGCGTTGATTTAACTTTGAAGTAGGTAGAGATAACTTCGTCAACTGCGTAGTTGATTAAAAAAACAAAAAACAAATCCTGCATTAGCAATAGCATAGTGTGAAGTCTGAATCTTTAAGGTCCAGTTTGATAAGCGTCTAAACAATGTAATTTAATGCCATTCATGTGTTTACTTATCTATTACTGTGTTTATTCACTCAATGATTGATTGAATTATTCATTTGTTCACTCGTCCATTTATTTCAATATCTAATCATTTACCTATTTATTGGTTGATTATTTGATCTATTTATTGATCGACTCGTGAATTATTTCATTCATTAATTCTTTGACTTGATATATTTTCAATATTTGTTCTTTTGTTTCGTTTCATATATCTATTTTTTCCACCTGCCATTGTTATGGATGTAGAAAGTACTAAACAAAAGAAAAGTATCGCATGGGAATAAGGAATACAATGTAATTCATATTTGTATTGGAAAGCAAAATGATGATTCCATCTAATGTCGTCAACTTTACTTATCAGGAAGCTAGGATGGTATCCCTTACAAAGAACTTTGTAACGTGGACTTTAATGAACCATACCCTGGGTCCAACTCGCTGGTGGCAGGAGTCGAACTGCGATTGAAATATTGACCTTGATTGTAGGTGACTGTCACTAGCAGCCCTAGCACATAGGGCAGAGGTGAAGGATTTCGTTGTGGCTAGTCATGAACAGAGGGAACTGGTAAACCTTTTGGTATGGTATCTTTGCTCAGGATCGACGATTTACCCACGAATTCGTTGCCATGGCGACCGCCGAATCTGTGGAAGTGATTGGGAAAAACTTCCTGGCGTTTCTGACGTTCGAACAAGTTTGCTTCCACGTGCAAAATGGCGAGTTCGGATGTTGTGGCGAGATTTGCCACGCTAAAGTCCTTTTTGACTCTGAGATTGCGGAATGGTGGAGGTACAGAATGACGAGTTATAGTACGAAAGGTTTGGTTGTGGTTAAAGCCTTTACATTTACTCACACGCATACACACACGTGCGCGCAAATGTACACGTACACGCACACGCACACGCACACACACACACACACACACACACACACACACACACACACACACACACACACACACACACACACACACACACACACACACACACACACACACACACACACACACACACACACACACACACACACACACACAACCACAATCACAATCAGCATAGTCATCACTATCATCATGTTGATTCTGATTGATATTGCTTGCGTAATGGTCACTTCTATCTGTGTATCTACCTATGTATCTGTCTGTACTGTATATGTGCGTCATTATGGATCATTTTTCCGCCCTGCTGGGCGCATATTTTGAGTGTTTTTCATGAATTTAATATCGACGCGTGGCCAGGTTGCTTTACCATCAAATGACATGCAACTCATTATGATTTTAATGATTTTGAAGCAATTCTTGCGCTCTAAATACAAAAATACATAAAAACCGTTAATTTAGAGGGTTTTTCCTACATAGGATCTTTCCAACCATAAAAGATATCTATACATATTCAAAGCTAATCAATATAATCTTTTATTACGTATCATTCCGTACAAAACCCAACAAACTTTATTGATGGAACTCATTGTAAAACTCTTCATTGTCAATTTTCTGAACACGAATTTACGTCGATCCGAAAATACTGCTCTAAAAATAGTGACTCTCAAGTTTGTGCCATATCAACAAATAACAAATGATCAAAACGTCTCAATGAACAATTCACTATGATAGGAGTTAATTTAGAAAAATCAAATTTGAAACCCAAAAATTATCTTGAAAAATTCGACTTCCAGATATTGCGTCAGTTTTTGGGCTGTACCTTTATAATGATAATACTTTCCGTGATGATACCAACACAAATAGAAAGCAGTTGCGTGGTTCCAACAGGTGTAATTTGTATCAGTTTACCCTTTATTCCGAATGTTTTAGAATTAAATAAAGTAAAAATTCTGTCGAATACTACCGATCGCCATGCGTGTGCTCGGTCTTAGATTACTGAGCAGTATTGCAATGATAAGTGTCCACGAACAACGTGGTAAGATTGACCTTGTGGTAGCAGAAAGGACGCGCTGCGACCTGAACACACACCTGCCTGCGACAGTGCAACCCGATGTGACCCAATTCGATGTGATTATGAGTAACTATGCACCACGGGTGATTGCCCACGTGGCATATGTATCGACTTCTGCCACATGTAGAGGCAGGTCAGTTCTAACCTCAGTAGTAAAGAACGAATTCGCTAACATTGTCTCCTCCTCGTCGTATCCATCCCCACCACCCCCTACACCCCCACTCCCACCCCTCCCCCGCTACAAGAACCTATTAGCTGAAGGGTTTACATATCTTGCCCGGTTGCCTGATTTTTTTTCCCTAACCAGTGTTTATTTCAGATAATTTTTCTAGCAGTGACTCCTTCGTATTTGATCCATTTTAAGGTATAGGAATTGGACCCATAAGATATTGGACCCATAAGATATTGGACCCATAGGATATTGGACCTTATGTCAAAAGAACTCAGATGGAAAAACCAAACAGAAAGAGTCGCGTGCAAACCGTAGTAGGCCTGGGCTGGGCATCTAGTTAACATTCCTTTTTCAAGAAGAGCAACTGAAAAATAAAAATCTCGCTCATTTATCCTCTTCATTATTCGATATTTTTTTAAAAACAATTGTTAATTGTTCCAGTTCATCATCATCCTAATGTTTTCTTTATAGTATGAAGATTCCATCAAGGTTATTATTCTAGCGGCAAATATGATTCATTTAAGTTTTTAAATAAACTTGTGCAAAGATAAAGAAATCAGAAACTGAAACTAGTTTACAAGAAACAAGAGGAAGTACATGACCACTGCCCCGATTTTTTTTTCAGTGAAATTTCTGTTGATTGAAGAGACATAGAAATTTTGGTTCTGTAGTCTTCATCTTATTCATTTATTAATTAATTTATTTGTTTCGTTTTTTATTTCATTCATTATTTTATTTCATTTAGTTTATTTCATCAATTGATTAATAAATTAATCAATTTGTTTATCTATTTATCTATTCATCTATTCATGTGTGCATGTATGCATTTACATGTATATATATGCGTATGCATGTATGTATGTATATATGTATATATGTATGTATGTATATATGAATGTATATATGTATGTATGCATGCATGCATGTATATATGTATATATGTATATATGTATATATGTATATATATATGTATATATGTATATATGTATATATGTATATATGTATATATGTATATATGTATATATGTATATATGTATATATGTATGTATGTATGTATATATTTATGTATGTATGTTTGTGTATATTCATTTCATGATCAAGCGTTCTCCTCTAGAAAGGCAAGGTCATTAATCATCCTATTCGTACCCGAAGCTCCTCTTCAGCTGAATGCAATCGTTCGAAGTTAGAACGAAACCCCTAAAGGTCCCTTTTGCTCGGTGTGATTATTATGCTGCTACTAGCACAGCCAATGGCGATGACGCGCTTTCTCCCACCTTCCGGGATCATATTTGGGTAAACGCGTTAGTACGTTCGGTTAGAATTGTTAGCCTCGTACTCTGCTGCTCAAAGCAAAACATTCTCTTGCAAAAACAAAGAATTAGTGTTCTAGACGATCATTGTTGAGCGTTAATCCAACACGTACCTTAAGGGGCAACATAAGAGCAAATGGATTGAGGCAAACGATAATGTTTTGTTTATATTTGCGATGGAAAGTCCTTACGGGCTCTCCGTCAACTTAGAAAAAAAAAAAAAAAATAAATAAATAAATAAATAAATAAATAAAATAAATAGATAAATAAATAAACAAATAAAAAAATAAATAAAAATGAAGCAAGTGGCAATTACCAGGACGTTTTCTCAGTTACAAATGAGCTAAAACCCCTTTCTATGTTAATACATACAAGCAGTGTCGAAGAAACCCTAACCTTAATTTTTGCTTTCTCCGATTTTTCGAATTTGATTTTTATATACTACGATTTTTTTTGTCAACATTCATTTCCTCGAAGAACAATTTTTCTCTTTCGGTAATCCATCCTTGATTTTTCTTCCATTCCTTTCTCAGCACGTGGAAACCTCTTCCAGTTCCTCACCACGACTCCAAGAAACCTCCTGGATTCTGCCATTTCTCTTGCGCCCTGCCAAGCTCTCTTTTTCTGAGCGTCTTCTTCCCTTTCAGTAATCCATCCTTGGATCCTCTTCCATTCCTTTCTCAGCACGTGGAAACCTCTTCCAGTTCCTCACCACGACTCCAAGAAACCTCCTGGATTCTGCCATTTCTCTTGCGCCCTGCCAAGCTCTCTTTTTCTGAGCGTCTTCTTCCCTTTCAGTAATCCATCCTTGGATCCTCTTCCATTCCTTTCTCAGCACTTGGAAACCTCTTCCAGTTCCTCACTACGACTCCAAGAAACCTCCTGGATTCTGGAATTTCTCTTGCGTCCTGCCAAGCTCTCTTTTCTAAACGTCTTCTTCCCTTTCAGTAATCCATCCTTGGATCCTCTCCCATTCCTTTCTCAGCACGTGGAAACCTCTTCCAGTTCCTCACCACGACTCCAAGAAACCTCCTGGATTCTGCCATTTCTCTTGCGCCCTGCCAAGCTCTCTTTTTCTGAGCGTCTTCTTCCCTTTCAGTAATCCATCCTTGGATCCTCTTCCATTCCTTTCTCAGCACGTGGAAACCTCTTCCAGTTCCTCACTACGACTCCAAGAAACCTCCTGGATTCTGGAATTTCTCTTGCGTCCTGCCAAGCTCTCTTTTCTAAACGTCTTCTTCCCTTTCAGTAATCCATCCTTGGATCCTCTTCCATTCCTTTCTCAGCACGTGGAAACCTCTTCCAGTTCCTCACCACGACTCCAAGAAACCTCCTGGATTCTGCCATTTCTCTTGCGTCCTGGCAAGCTCTCTTTTCTAAGCGTCTTCTTCCCTTTCAGTAATCCATCCTTGGATCCTCTCCCATTCCTTTCTCAGCACGTGGAAACCTCTTCCAGTTCCTCACCACGACTCCAAGAAACTTCCTGGATTCTGGAATTTCTCTTGCGCCTTGGCAAGCTCTCTCTTCGGAGGCGCCATCAAATCTCATCTCACAGATGCCTTCGCATCTTCAGAGGCCTCTCACTAGCCTGCTCCAGGTCCTCTTCCTCTTCCTCTTCCACCTCTTCCTCCTCCACGTCCTTACCTTCCAGCTCCTCTTCCTCTTCCGCCTTCTTTTCCTCTTCTATATCCTCTTCCTATTCCACCTCTTCTTTCTATTCTACCTCCTCTTCCTCTTCTTCCTTTCTTCCTCTTCCTTTACTCTTCCTTCCTTCCTCTCCTCTTTTTTTCTACTTCCACCTTCTCTTCCTCTTCCACCACTCCTCCTCCTCCTCTTCCAGCTTCTCTTCCTCACAGCCCTTTGAATGCATAGGTCTTCACTCGGCTTCATGAGGTTATTTGGTCGTTGCTCGAAGAAGAAAACTTCGGGGTTGATGGCCTCAGGTGGAAGGTTCTCTTAGTGAGTTCTTACTCCGAAGAACGTTTCCTTCTACCGTCGATCGTGAGCATTCACCAAGGGTCGCGTTAGGCTTCACTCACACGCTGTTGCCAGTCCCCACGGCCTCTTCGAGCAAGCTCCCATGCAGTCGCCCTTCCCATTCGCCTCAGCCATGAGTTCTGTGGGGCGTTATTTTCGTCTCCTCCATCGAGGGTTGCAGCTGAATAAAATCGCCTGGCGACAAGTGACACAAATTAATCGTAAGACACGACGAAAGGGCCGAGTGAGATAAACTTGAGAGATTTTGTGTCTTTCACTGAAGAGGCGGTTCTCCTCGGTTGAATAGAATCACTTGGCGGCAGGAGAAATATACGACTAGATTTATGAAGAGAAACGAAAGGGGTACTCGTCCATTCAATACAATGACAAGATTTTTCATTTGGTTTTACTAAAGCCAGAGGATTTTATTCAGGACAGAGGAGACCCTTTCAATGAAAAGGATATCGAAGGATCGCGACCCCCGTCCACTACTAGTTCCCCCTCCTCTGTTTAACAAAATCACCCAATTTTAGCCAGAATAGAGACTAACAAGTGTAAGTATAAAGATGTTTGCTTGTCTCAATCATCTAAGAGTCGCTACTGACGTCATTATCAATTTGCGGTACTTATGCTGTACGACGTCATTATCACTTTGCGGTACTTATGCTGTACGGCGTCATTATCAATTTGCGGCACTTATGCTGTATATGGAGTTCATAATATTTAGAATGATAAGAGCTAGCCGATGATACAGGTAAAAACTAGAGTTGTGAGACTGATAAAGATCTTCATAAATACCCTAACAAATACGTCATCATATTAAAGAAGCTATGCCGTGTATGGCTTTCTTCAGATGAATAAAATCTCCTGGCGGCAGTTGAAACAATCCTCAATGGTCACATATACATTAAGATACTCCTTCTCCGCAGAGGGTAACTGTTGTCTTTATTCTGGCTAATGACGGGCGATTTGATAAACCTGGAACGGGGTCAAAGATCTAGGGCCTTCATGGGAAGCTGTCCTCTCGTGTAACAATATTTCTGTTAGTATCTAGTTACCTTAATCTAGTTTTTGTTAAATTGGATAGCCCCTGACGTTCTGATAATCTGTGTAGCTGATCGTCACAATGTCAGTAGCTGTCCTATTTAACAAGAATTGTATTAGAGAGAAGATTACTCCATGAATTTAATCTAGTTATCATATTCATATCTAAGCATCTCTTTGAAATCCATGGCTTTCGTTACGATGAATGTAATCGTCTCTTGCTAGTATTACCTAAGTCATTTAGATTTTATAGGCTAGAAAATATTAATTCTAAGTTTTAGCCTTAATTCGGGCAAAAAAATTCTATAATCTAGATAGAATAATCCAGATTGAAATAGAAAACTACAATTAAAGTTCATTCTTGGCGTTCAACAGAACTAAATCATCAAAGTCTCTGTAACCTCGACATACTGAACAGAATTTTACAGAAAATAACTAAAACTAGATCATTAGATAGAAGTTCCTTCGGGGGAATAGAAATATCTACCAAATTCGATTAATGCTACTTAGAATCAAGTCTAAGGCCAGGATAAAGGTCTTTTAGCCTTTGACCTTAAGTGGATAACCCATTGGGCTTCCACGTACCTCACTAACGCCGACAGTCGAGAGTTAGTTTGATTAAAAACGACTTTGATTACAATATTTTCTTTTTCAAATCTCCAAATATCAGATCATTTTTCTATAACCATATATAGCAAAGATGCATGATGGGCTAAGAGATCTATACGAATGCTAAACATACTGTTGAAATGTTCTTAGGGAAATCTAGATATCCGTAAACGATGAAATGTCCCCCTTAGTCCACTTCAACAAACTGTCCGAAATGTCCTCCTTTGTCTCCACCAAGTCCCACCCGTCCCCCTCCTCCCCCTCCACCTACCACCCACCCCTCCCTGATAACCTCTCCCAGTTCCTTCCCTGTTGGCTTATATGTGCTCAGAGTGTGTCATGTCTGTACTTGAAAAAGCTGTAACAAGCGAAACGTAGTACTAATAAAGGTTTCGATCTCACAAGGTGTTTATTCTCACATCCTTAAACGAAGTCATATTCTAGATTAGAGGTTCTTAACCTTTTTTCTCCAATTCCCCACTTTTTAGTGAGCCAACTCTCCATTTCCCACCACAGCATCGGTCTTTGACAAATTCGATTTTAACCCATGCAGTGTTGACATTTCTAACAAAAAAAAAAAAAAAAAAAAAAAAAAAAATCGATAAAAAAAAAAAAAAAAAAAAGACTGGTTCTTCTGTCCGACCGGTCATTCCCCACTTGGCAACTCCGCCATTCCCCACCAGTGGGGAATTCCCCACCGGTTAAGAACCACTGTTCTAGATATTCTAGTTATTCGAATGAAAATGGAGGTTGACGTGAGGACGTGGGATAGAAAACTAGCCCAGTATGATAGCCTTCCACTCGTCCTCGCCTTCCATCCAGTCACTATCTTATCGATCCGGAGAACAGTTTTCGGGAGAGTCTTTGTCGTTGCGAACCAAGGAAGTTCCTTACTTGCACGAGTCCTAATCTGATGACCTGAGGAACCACTTTTCTCGCACAAACTTATCGCCAGGAAGCCCTGAATAGCCCCCCAAGCCCGGATGAATGGGGCTACATCTCCGGACTGCCGACGTG
>NC_134782.1:18809870-18812370 GCF_046742065.1 Oratosquilla oratoria
CCACACTCCCCCCTCCCATTCCTTTCATTTCTTTCCTTCCTTTCCTTTCTTCCCTTCCTTGCCTTTCTTTCCTTCCTTTCCTCCTATTCCACATTTCCCTCCGTCTCTCTCTGCTTCTACGTTTCTGTCTGTCCGCCTACCGGTCTGTCTCTTGTCTGTCTATCTGTCTATTGTCTGTCTGCCTGTCCGTCTGCCTGTTTTCATCTCTGTCTTCCTCTCTGTCTTCCTCTCTGCCTGTCTGTCTGTCTCCCTGTCTATCTGTCTGCCTATCCGTCTGCCTGTTTTCATCTCTGTCTTCCTCTCTGCCTGTCTGTCTGTCTTCCTCTCTGCCTGTCTGTCTGTCTTCCTGTCTGTCTGTCTTCCTCGCACACCATTCTCTCTCTCTCTCTCTCTCTCTCTCTCTCTCTCTCTCTCTCTCTCTCTCTCTCTCTCTCTCTCTCAACCAATTAGCGTTATTTCCACTCCTATTGACTTCTTTCTCATTTTTCTTTCATTAAGGTGTTGAATATTCAATGAAATTTATTAGCAGTTTTGATATTTCTAATCTTTGTTGTATTTCTCGCCTGATGATGGTTTGTTTTTAATTGCCTGGCAAATTGGATTACCTTGATGAAAAAGAACTCTTTTGTTTATGAGAGGATCGTAATTATTTTAAGAATAAAATAAATTTTCTTCTCGTTCTTCTGTTCTTCTTTTGTTGTTGTTGTTGTTGTTGTTTTTGTTGTTGATCTTCGTCCTCGCCTTCTTCGTCTTCGTCTACATCTTTGTCTTCGTCTATTTTTTCTTCTTTTTCTTGTTCTTTTTCTTTCTCTCCTTCTTTCTCTTTTTTTTATCTTTTTCTCTTTTCTTTTTCTTTTTCTTCTTCTTCTTCTTCTTCTTCCTCTTCTTCTTCTTCCTCTTCTTCTTCTTCCTCTTCTTCTTCTTCCTCTTCTTCTTCTTCTTCCTCTTCTTCTTCCTCTTCTTCTTCTTCCTCCTCCTCTTCTTCTTTTTTCATCTTCATCTTTTTCTTCTTCTGCTTCCTCTTCTCTTTCTTTTTCTTCTTCTGATAGAATTGCCAATTACCCTCGTCGATCGAACCAGTGCGCCACTTGATTTTATTCAGTTGATGGAGAGGCCCTCGGGAAAATGAGGTTTTGATTGGCTGACGTCTCTTTCGATTCCGAAAACCTCTTTTCAGGTGAAAGAGAATCTCGGCCATGGGCCAAAATGTGTTCAGAAATAGCTTCTCGCAAGCGTTTGATACACCTCTTCTTCCTCCTCTTCCTCCTCCTCCTTCTCCTCCTCCTCCTCCTCCTCCTCCTCCTCTTCTTCTTCTTCTTCCTCTTCCTCCTGTTTTTCCTCCTTTTCTCTTTCTTCTCTTTCTCCTCTTCTTTTTTTCCTTTCTCCTACTCGTTCTCTTTTCCCTCTTCTTCTCCTCCTCCTCCTCCTCCTCTTCTTCTTCTTCTTCCTCTTTCTCCTGGTTTTCCTCCTCTTCTCTTTCTTCTCTTTCTCCTCTTCTTTTTTTCCTTTCTCCTACTCGTTCTCTTTTCCCTCTTCTTCTCCTCCTCCTCCTCCTCCTCTTCTTCTTCTTCTTCCTCTTCCTCCTGTTTTTCATCCTCTCCTCTTTCTTCTCTTTCTCCTCTTCTTTTTTTCCTTTCTCCTACTAGTTCTCTTTTTCCCTCTTCTTCTCCTCCTCTTTCTCCTTCTCCCTCTTTTCCTTCTACTTCCTATCCTCCTCCTCCTTCACATCCTCATTCTCCTCTTTCTCCTTCTTATCCTTCTCCTCCTCCTCCTTCACACGCTCCACCTCTACCTCTCCGCCTCCAACTCAAATTCTCCCACCACCAACACCACCTCCTCATCCTCATCCT
This sequence comes from Oratosquilla oratoria, assembly GCF_046742065.1. NCBI lineage: Eukaryota > Metazoa > Arthropoda > Malacostraca > Stomatopoda > Squillidae > Oratosquilla > Oratosquilla oratoria. The sequence continues at coordinate 18,811,721 of NC_134782.1, forward strand.
ATTCCTCTTCCTCCTCTTCCTCTACCTCCCCTTTTCCCTCCCCACTGCCACCTTCCTCCTCCCCCCTTCCTCTTTCTTCGTGTCTCTTCTTGTTTCTCTACGTGTCTTTCTATCCTCCCTTCCTTCTATTTCATCTCTTAACCCTTCCCCCCCTTCTTTCTCCCTCCTCCACCACTTTCACCTTCTCCCCCTTTCACCATTCCCCCCTCCACCACTCAAGGCACCACCATGAAGATTTTGAATATATATGAGGACATTTCTTATTCAGTTTTCGAAAAATAACATACTGTGTTCCTTATGTTCTCAACTTGTTCTTTGTGATGTTCTAAATGTTCTAGACTTGTTTTTCATAGTGTTATACTTGTTTTTATGGCCTAGACTTGTACTCTCTCATGTTCTACATGCTCTCGGTTTGTTCTTTCTGATGTTCTACATGTTCTTATATCCTCGAATTGTCCTCTCTTGTGTTCTGGTGTTATTTCTGATGTTTCTGATTTTTAATTATTCTTTCTGATGTTCTATACGATCTGACAAATTCCTCAATCACAAAACAATTTGACTCAAGAATGCAAAGACGCCATCACGCCATTCCCAACACGAAATTGTCTAATGTCATCAGACAGGTCCAGTGACCCCTTTCTTAAACATAC
>NC_134782.1:18819870-18824870 GCF_046742065.1 Oratosquilla oratoria
TTTATCTATTTATTTATTTACCTATTTCCTATTTTTATTTAACCGCTTCCGATCTTATTATGGACTAAAAGGTCTACAGATTATTTCAATCAAATAAATGCCATAGTACATACTCGTACATACATATACCAAAGGCTTTTTCCCCCTTATAAGGGAGGTAGCCAAAAAACAAAGGCATGAAAACCACTCCCGCTCTTGCTAATTCAAAGTGTATATTTGATGACGTATTACAGTAAATTATAAAAACAAACCAAGGGACCTTTTTTGTCTGTCTCAAGATCCTCCAAAAATAGAAAAGAAGAGAAGAAAAAGAGAAGGATCACAAAGAAACGAAATCTATATATCCTGACACCATTTCATGATTTTTTTTATACATTCTGAAACCATTTGCAAGCGAGATATAATGCAAACGCTTATCCAAGATTCAGCGTTCGAAAAATGCGAACGGATATACTGAACTCGGCGAAATGTTAAAAAAAAAGAAAAAAAGAAAAAAAAATCCCTGTCGGCGCTTAGTTTTGCTTAATCATATGTAAAACCCCCTTAGCCTCCAACCTCCGATTAATTGGTGATACCACCTACCTTCAGCACTTTTTCAGCCGTAAAATCCCCATGGAAAAACAATTTTGTTTCCTCAACAATTTACATAATATACCATTTTAATATACTGGAGGAAAAGATTTTCATCCACCCGCGGACTGCAAATTTGCTCCAACAACCAACAATCGGAGGAAAGATAGCCCAGTGTGGTAACGCCTCAAGGGTGGCATTATTATGGTACTATTACAGACAGCAAGATCTGCCCCATGATGGCTTAGAGATATGCAAATATATTTTTTGTTGGTGTTGCATAATATGTATATACATATATATTATATATATATATTATATATATATATATATATATATATATATATATATATATACATACAAAATATCAAGTAAGAAACTATTGGTTATGGAATCTCGAAAATGCTTAGATCCTTAGGTTGTTTGTTAGAAATTAGATACACACATGTGAGGCTTTGTTTAATACAGGGTTGCCAACCATGCATGTATCCATGCATCTCCGTCTCATGCATACCAAACTTCCCCATGCTGGGTCTTGGCAGTTGGTAAGCCTGAGTATCTTAAAGCCTTGGAATCGTTGGTGGTTTGGTAATAAAGATTTATGAGGTTTCATTTGTTCCAGGGTTGCCAACTGTCCGGATGTCGCCTCGACAAGGGCGTCGTTATGTGTTGACAAAAACAAGAACAGGACTTTTGTCTTTGACTGTACTTAACGCGAAAAAGCTCTTAAGAAATGTCAACAATAGACACAAAGCAGATATTCAACCAGCTTCAACACAGTGGAGCGCTTGATATATTCTATTCTGATTAATATCAGGAGGTTACCTGAAGGTGGTCAACCCGAAGTCTCACCATCGACGAGACGTCACGTTTTCTCCCGAAGTCGACCCTGGAGCTGAAGACGGGGAAGAGACACTGGAAAGTGGGGTTCGAGTATTGAAGGTGGTGAAGAGGAAGGCTGTTCTTGAAACAGGTCAACGAACTTAGTTCGAGGAAGCCGTGCTTAAAGAACGTTTTTGGCTCTTTGATTCGGTGACGTCTCAAAGACGAATAAGTTTTTTTTTCAGCGTTAACCGGAATAAAGTCTTTGAAGTGCGTCGCCGTAGGAGAGGAATTAATTGAGATGGTATTAAGCTTTCGAATGTAGTGATGTATCTTTTTCGTGTTGAGTAAGATCGTTTGGCGACAAGGAGACTAAGAACCATGAAATGCGTGGAAATTTTTTTTTATAAATAAATAAATAAAATAAAAATAAATAAATAAATAAATAAATAAAAATTAACATTGATCGAAAAACAAAGTATAATCATATGTTAATTATCTCGTTCTTGGTGGACGAGGAAAAGAAAAAAGAAAAAGAAAAAGGAAGAATCCAAATTTAACATTGGTTGAAAGACAAAGTATACTCGTGTGTTAATGATCTTTTTCTTGATGGCTTCAAGTTCGCTTAAGGGGGGATCATACTGGACTATTTTTCCTCCAACCTCCGATTAATTGCCGGTACCACCAACTTCCAAAACATTTTCCACCGTAGAATCAATATGGCAAAATAAACTACTTTGTTTCCTCAACAAAAATACATAAAATGTCATACGATATCCTGGAAGGAAATGATTTTCCACCAGCATATCAAATTCCTTCCAACAGTCGGTGGAAAACAGCCAAGTCTGATAACACCTAAAATAGCTCAGTGTGATAACATTTTCACCAATCTTTAACTTGCTGGTGGAAGGGAAATTGCATCACCACTAAATGAAACCATGTTGGTCTATATCTAAGTGCTCACAATATCTGTAAACATTACAATGTTTCGCATGCAGCGTCCAGGCACCTTCATGTACAGTGTTCCGACGTCGTATGAAACGAGGTCAACATAGGTTACATTTAATTGTTACATTCTCAGGGATTTTGGAAAGAGTAGTATGACCCACATGCTCGCTCGAGATCCGTCGGAAGCTCCAAATAATTCCAAGGTCTCACATATATTTTGTTCCATGTTAATTGCTGGGTCGTAATCTGATTAACACCACCATCAAACATTTTACTTTTCCTATGCAATTGTTATTCGACATGATGGGAGTTTTCATGTTTAAGTCGCTACGTGTTAATTTTATGTTATGATGGTGGTCGTGAAGGAGGAGGAAGAGGAGGAGGAAGAGGAAGAGAAGGAGGAAGAGGAGGGGAGGAGGAAGAGGAGGAAGAAAAAAAGGAAAACGAGGAAGAAGAAAACGAGGAATAAAACGAATAGGAAGGAAATGGGGAACAAGGAGATAAGGAGGAGGAAGAAGAAGAGGAGGAAGAGGAGGAGGAGGAAGATTGGAGGAAGAGAAAAAAGGAAAACGAGGAAGAAGAAAATGAGGAATATGATGAGTAGGAAGAATATAAGGAGGAGGAGGAAGAGGAGGAGGAAGAGGAGGAGGAAGAGAAGGATGGAAAGGATGAAGAGGAGGAGGAGGAGGAGGAGGAAGAGGAGGAGGAGGAGGTGGAGGAAGAGGAGGAGGAAAAGGAGGAGGAAGAGAAGGAGGGAGGGGAGGAGGAGGAAAAGGAGGAGGAAAAGGATGAGGAAGAGGAGGAGGAGGAGGAGGAGGAACACAAAGGAACACAAAGGAAGAACAAACAACAGCAGGCCTACTGGCCCTGACGAGGCTGTTTGTGTTAACTAAACTACGCTACAGTTAAGGAAACAGGGCAACTAGGCGATAGAAGATGAACTAACACTACTGCTATCAATATCCTATCCAATTAATCCAATTGTGATTAAATGTCTGGTTGTCATATCTTTTATTGCAAAGGATAATATTTTATCTGCGGATTAGATTCCAAGTATTTATCTACGTTATTTTTAAATGTTGTTATCGTGTTACTTTCGACGACAGTGGAAGGTAACGAATTCCACACGTTAACAACCCGGTTAAAGAAGAAGTGCTTACTTTCGTTCGTAGAGAATCTTTTGCCAATTACTTTGAAATCGTGGCGTCTTCTTGTATTTGATTGGTCTAATAAGAAGTAATCTTTGACATTAATGTTGTCAAAGCCTTTGAATATTTTAAAAACCTCAATCAAATCTCCTCGCATTCTTCTTTTTGAGAGGGAGAATAAGTTTAGATGTTTGAGTCTTTCTCCATACGGCAGATTTCTCAGCCTTGGTATCATTTTGGTCACTCTCCGTTGTACTCTTTCTAGTTTTGTTAATATCTTTCTGGTAGTATGGGGGCCAAAATTGTACACAGTATTCGAGATGGGGACGGACCAAGGAGTTATAGAGGTTTAGCAATATTTTTTCTGATTTATTTTCGAAGATTCTTCCGATGAAGCCAACTAATTTGTTTACTGTTTTAACAACTTCTGAGCAATGTTGACTTGGCTTCAAATCGTTTGATATTAAAACTCCTAGATCTTTTTCTTTAGTTACTGAATCCAGTATTTCGCCATTCATTTGGTATTGGATGTGATCATTATTTCCTCCACTGTGCATGACTTTACATTTGTTAACGCCAAATTTCATTTGCCACTTGCTAGCCCATTTTGATAATATAATTTATTCAGATCGGATTGTAGAGTTTCTTTCTCTTTGGTGGTTGTTACTTTACCGGCAATTTTTGTGTCATCAGCAAATTTTGATACTTTGCAGAGGACGGCATTATCTAGATCATTTATATATATTAAGAACAAGACGGGTCCCAAAACTGATCCTTGCGGTACGCCACTTTTTATATCGAGCCAGCTAGATGATGCCCCGTTAATTACGACCCTCTGTTTTCGCTCTGAGAGCCAATCTTTAATCCAGTTGTGGATATTGCCAGAAATACTGTGCATTTTTAATTTGTCGAGCAATCGTTTGTGGGGGACTTTATCGAATGCCTTCTGAAAATCTAGATAGATTATATCAACAGATCTACATTCCTCGTATTTGTTAAAGACGTCATGAAAGAAGTCAAGGAGATTAGTTAGACATGAGCGTTTGCTACGGAAGCCATGTTGTGAATCTTTCATAATCTTATTTTCTTCTCAAAAATTTACTGCGCTGTCACGGATAATTGTCTCTAGCAGTTTGCACACAATCGAAGTCAGGCTAATCGGTCTGTAGTTGCCTGGTTGTGATTTGTCCCCTTTCTTGAATATTGGTGTTACGTTAGCACATTTCCAATCTGATGGGACTTTACCGAGTGCTAATGATCTGTTGAAGAGGATGCACAAGGGTTTACTGATTTGATTTTTGACTTCTTGCAGAATTCTAGGTGAAATTTTGTCAGGTCCCTGGGCTTTATTCATTTTGAGCTTATCAATCACTTGTACGACATCCCTTTCTGTAATTATGAGTTGATTTAAAACGTTTTGGGACATTTTATGTTCTGGTGGCTGATACACTGAGCAATCTTCGTCTGTGAAGACGGATGCAAAAAAATTATTAAGGATTGAGGCCATCTCAT
>NC_134782.1:18827370-18832370 GCF_046742065.1 Oratosquilla oratoria
TACACGAATATTGCGCAATATTCTGTATTGCACAATATTATTGACGGTGTAAGGATGGTACTGGAAAACGATATAAATGTAGAGTTGGCATAATGATGTCCTCAATATATTGTATCATTCTTCAATACCATCCCTACACCGTTAATAATATTGTACAATATTGATTATGTAGGTCCTGATTAACACTTGTAAAGTGTAGGTGATGTCTTCAATATATTGCGTCATTCTTCAATACCGCCCCCACCCCGTCAATAATATTGCACAATAATATTGCGTCAATAGTATTGCGCAATATTATTGACCGTGTAGGGCCCGTTTAAGCCAGAAGAAAATATGTAAACGTCGTTACCTCGTTGGTGGATTTGCGTTTGGAGCGAAACACCAAAACTGGTGAGTAACGCCGCGCTCCGAGACGAGAGGTCTGCCCATAAGGCTGGAACCATTACGCGCGGCAATAAGATATTCAACCTTATGGCTTCGCATAAATCGCGGCGCTGGTCCGCGAGTCGACGGCCGCTCCGAAAGCTTTTGGTCTCAGGAGAAGCAGAGAGGACCGCAAAAGAATCAGAGGAGAGGAAATTCTAATTTTTATTTTCTTTATTTTAATTGTATTTCGTTTTGATTTTATTTTATTTCATCTTATTTTATTATGTATAATCTAATTTGTTTCTCAGGAGAGGCAGAGAAGACCGCAAAAGAATCAGAGGGAGGATAGTCTAATCTTTATTATTATTTTTCTTATTTTACTTGTATTTCAATTTGCTTTTATTTTATTCATTTTATTATTTATAGTTTATTTTGTTTCTTTTGATATTTCATTCCATTTCATTTCATTATCCATTGTATTGAATTGTACTTAATTGCATTGTTCTATAACTGTTATTCCTTTTTATTCTATTGTGTTTCGTTTTTATTTTATTTGATAATTTATTTATTTATTTATTTATTCATGTGTCTACTTTCTTTAAATATCTACTTTTATCTATTTATTTATTCATTCTTATTTATCTGTTTATTTATTTATGTATATATTTTCATTGATTTGTTTTTATTTATTTACAAATTTTATTTTATTCAACCATTTATCTATTTCGATTTACTTATTTATTAATGTCTACTTAATCATTTATCTGTTAATTGATCAGTTTTCATTTATCTATTCATTTATTCAATCTTGTTGAGACATTCTGAGAGGTCGACGTAAGTGGAAATAGAAAACCCAGGAGTCTTAGTCTGACTAGCACATCTGCGAAACTAGTAAGGAATGAACTCGGACCAAGACTCCTGTATTTCCTAATCCCAGTTATATTCGTTTATTTGTTTTAATTAATTTTTCTTACAAAAGTTTTTCGACACGATTCAGATGAATAAAATCGTCTGGTTTTAGATAGAATAAAGTCTTTATAGAGCGTTAAGGGCACAGATTGATCGAGACCATTCTCCCTTGAAGTCTTATCGTTGTATGACTAAAATCATCTGACGTCAGATGGAATAAATTTTGTATATAGCACATATAGCAACATGGTGACTGAGTGGGCAAGGTGAGAACCTTTTGATGGGTTCGGATCCCGATAAGAAATCAGCGTGTGGCTCTAGTAAGGGTATATGTCTTGGATTCCCGTGCTTTGACAAAGGCAGTCATGTTAAGCCACCTTGCAGAGCTAAAAAAAAAAAATCTTGGCTGAATATGGTCACTTTGTGATAATTTAAAAAAAGATCTTGAAGAATATTAAAAAAAAGCAAACATAGGAATTGCACCCGGAAGATAAAAAGACGAACTTTAATAAAAACGGCAAATATAGGAAACATGAATATGAGATATAGATATACCCAAGACAAGGGATATAGATGCATCATATGCGGAATGTATATCAAGAAACCTTATCAGAGATAACCTTCAGGAGTGGAGAAGAAGGGTGCGTGCGGCTATGTGCTGCCAGTGTTTCTCCACATACATTTATTGGACATATTATGTGAATACACAGAACTCCAAAGCAATACATAACATGAACTTTTTTGCCACAAAAGCAAGTTACAATTGTTTTAACGTATACACACATAGACACCGTATACAACGTATGCACGCATATACAACGTATACAACGTACGGAACGTATACAATGTATACAACGCATGCACACATACACAACGTATATAACGTATACAACGTACACAACATATGCAACGCATACAACGCATACAACATATGCAAAGTATACAACGTATGTAAAGTATACGGCGTATACAACGTATACAACGTATACACGCACACACAACGTATACAACGTGTACAACGCATGCAACGTATACACCGTATACAATGTATACAACCTATTCACGCATACACAACTTATACATTCTATACACGCATATACAACGTATACAACGTATACAATGTATACACGTATACACAACGTATGCAACGTATACACGCATACACAACGTATACAACGTATACAACGTTTACAACGTATGCAACATATGTACACATTTATGTCTTGATTTAGATTTTAAATCAACACAGATTGAAACCTTTACTAAAAAGTAAAACTATAGCTGAATGGACACATAGACGCTACAAACATCTAAATAAACAGGCAAAACTAAATCTATGTCCCAGAGTTAGACTATACAAGAAATTCTATTTGATACGGAAAACATTGTACAATGAACTATAATTAAGCGCTCATAAATTAACCCTCCCCCACACGGACATACACAATCTTACCTCTGCGACACAGAAAGAAGATTCTTTTGCAAGGTGGGCATAGGCCAAGAAAGCCCTCTTTGTAACAGACGCAGTAATAAAGTCATCAAAGTGTTGCCTCCTGAATGGACAGCACAGGAACTCAAGGAAGTGACAAAAGATACATCTGTTCCTCTTTCGGGGCTGCAACAGAGGTTGAACATATTGCAGAACGTGCATCACCAGTTTCCTCGACAAGGGAGGACCGTGCGTTATGGGATGCTGTTGAGCGTTCAATACGGCGGTATGTATATTGATTCCTGAGAAGTTTATTCAGTTGGGAGGAGACTCTACCTGGAGACAGGGTCTTCGTGGTCGAGACCTCAATCTGTCCGGAGTCTTCGTCTTAGACAAAAAAAAAAAAAAAAAAAAAAAAAAAAATAAAAAAAAAAAAAAAAAAAAAAAAAAAAAAAAAACTGTCTTGGCTAGAGCCCCCACCCCCCAAAAAAAGTCCCCGTGTAGAAAGAGGACTTGGGGGGAGGGGGCTTAGTCTCGTCTAAAACTTTTTTCCAAACAAGGGTTGAAATTTATTGCCACGACTGTACAGGAGATACAGTATCGTCCTTCGTTGGAAGCTGCTTTGCATAAAAAAGTCGTTCTTAGCCTTTTTCGCCGAGGAGTGGATGGGTGGGGGGGATCCCCACAGCTGAATAAAATCACCTGGGGTTATCACACTGGGCTAATTTTCCCCCAACCTCAGATTAATCGGTGGTAGCACCCACCTCCAGAATTTATTTCCGCCGTAAAATTACTATGGGAAATTATTTTGTTTTCTCAGCAATTTACGTATGACGTCACTTCATATATTTTCCTCCAGCAATTTCCTCCAACAATCGGAGGAAAAATAGCTCAGTGTGATCACGCCTGCAGGTATTGAGATGCTTTACATGTTTAGGTCCGCCTTCCGCTGGACATCTTTAAGTTATGTTTCAATCGATAAAACCCTTAATTTCCTGTATGTCTCTTAGCTGAATAAAATCACCTGGCGGCAGTTAGAGGAGAAGCTAATGATTGTGTTACCAAAGTGAAAGAGTTAACCTAATCGCTGTCGTTGGCACATTGACTACATCAGATTAACCCTTCATGTTGTCAGCTAATCTTATGCAAACAGTGGTCTTGATCTGATGATTTTGCGAAATGTGGAGGTACTTTGAATTCGCAAAATATGGAGACACCTTGAATTCTACGAAATATGGAGGCATTTTGAACTCTACGAAATATAGAGGCAATGAAATTCTTGCGTAATGTAGAGAAACTTTGAAATCTACGTAATACAGAGACACTTTGATTTCTACGAAATATGAAGTTCCTTTGAATTATACGAAATATAGAGGTACTTTGAATTTCAAGAACTATAGAAGCGATTTAAATTTTACATAATGTAGAGAAATTTTGAGTAATACGAAATATGGAGACACTTTGAATTCCACGGAATATGGAGTTACTTTGAATTTCACGAAATATGGAGGCATTTTGAATTTCACGAAATATGGAAGCAATTAACTTTTTACGAAATATAGACAAACTTTAAATTGTACGAAATATGGAGACATTTTGAACCAGTAACACCAATTAAGCACCCACATCGTGTTTCCATTGTACCAGGAATCCAGGAATCCAGGATTCCAGGCGTCCAGGATTCCAGGATTCCAGGATTCCAGGCGTCCAGGCTTCCAGGCTTCCAGGCTTCCAGGATTCCATGCTTCCAGGATTCCAGGCTTCCAGGATTCCAGGATTCCAGGCTTCCAGGATTCCAGGATTCCAGGATTCCTTATAACGAAATCTATGAGGGTCCATGCAACAGTTCGAAACGTTTGGTGTGTATACTGTTGCTGGACGATTTTATTCATTTGAAGAAAACCTTAATGAAGGTCAGCTTCCTGGAAATCCTGCCAAGACAGAAAACATTTACTCCTTCCAGACAGACTCTTAACCACAAATGAATAAAAATGTCTGGTGTCGAGCAGAATAAAAAAATAAATCATCTTAGGAAGACGAACATGAACCAATAAAATATGAAGAAGAAAAATGTCCTGGAAAAACTGACATGGCACCCGGGTGTGCCACGAAGCAGTGTGCCAAATTTGACAAGAGTCGGTGCCAGATATGATCACTGCCATGCAAATATTTCATGGGCCACTAAAGGAGATAGGGCCATGCACACAGCAGGGAACCGAGGCTTGAGGACCTCCAGAATTTTTTTTTCTTTAGTTTTACTTTGTAAAGTACATACGTGCATAAGTATAAATCCATA
>NC_134782.1:18837370-18844870 GCF_046742065.1 Oratosquilla oratoria
GAGGAATAACAGTTCAAGTCTCTGAAGTCGACACCTACACCCACACTTGCACACACACCTAAATTCACACGCATATCACCTACATCCGTACACACACACACACACACACACACACACACACACACACACACACACACACACACACACACACACACACACACACACACACACACACACACACACACACACACACACACACACACACACACACATATATATATGTACATGTACATGTACATTTACATGTACATAAACATGTACATACATGTACATGAACATGTACATACATGTACACGTGCATGTATATGTACATATACATGTACATGAACATGTACATACACGTACACGTGCATGTACATGTACACGTATACGTATACGTATATGTATATGTATTAGTATATGCATATGTATATGTATATGTATATGTATATGTATATGTATATGTATATGTATATGTATATGTATGCGTTTATGTATTTGTATATGCATATGTATATGTAGAGTATATCAGGTTAATAACAAATAATAACACTTGGGTAAGAATAACTTTCAACAGTTTCCACAATGAGAAAAAACAAGTATATTTCGTTCATAGTAGAGAATCCTTTTCAGCAAAAAGATGACCTACAAAAAAAAAAACAGGTCAAATTACATGACTTAGCTGTAAAGGAAAGAAGCGTCCTAGGTCGCCTACCCAATGACCTGAGGTCACTCAAGTCTACGTAGGTCCTAAGGGATTCATTGACCAAGAGTGGAATTGAAATCACTGAAATTAGCGAAAGAGGAATTTGTATTAACTTGAAAAAATCTTCGCTCATTAAAGATTTAGACTCCTCAGAGATTCAGTGACCTATGATGGAGTTGAGATCACTGAAGTCAGCGAAAGAGGATTTTATATTTGATCAAACTTTAAAACTTCTTCTCGTATTAAAGATTTAGACCTTTCCTTGCTCAATTCAACTTTATTCATATATTTTCTTTCCCGTCACTTGATTTTATCAAACTCGACATTGGTGAGTCTCCATTATAAAAAGATGGGTTTCCAAGCAATGTACGAGATTAACAAAGAATATATAACAGATATACTATATGCTTTTGTTGTATTGTATTGTATTTGTGTTTTGCATTTGTATTGTATTCGTCGTATGTATGACATATGGGTACATCCCTTCCGTAAGAGAATAAAAATATTTGTTTTATTCTGAATTTCTTCAGCACCGTTGCACTAGCACACATACACGCCCTTATGAGCGCGTCTATGTACACAGTCGTATATGTATATACAAACAACACGCACGCACGCACACACACAAATATATACATCCGGACACATATACATATAAAACTGCACAGTTGTATCACTTTGTCCGGCTTTTTTTTTTTTTTTTTTTTTTTTCATCTCGCGCTTCGTAACCTATAAAGTTTACGACGATTTTTTTCCTTTTGTTTTATTCCAAGCTTCCATTTTCTTTTGCTTAATATAATCATTTTCTAATAATTGATATTTCAATTTGAATATTTCTGAATAACGAGCATGAACGTTTCTTACACTTCTTCCACATTTGTTAGTCAGATATGATCTTATAAAATTTCTCGTTCTTCTTCTGCATTTAGTATTCTAATATGATCTTATACACACGAATTTCTTTGTGTTTGTATTCTTTCAGTTTGGTTCTTAGCGGTCAAATGACGAAGGGATTTTCTTTTGTTCTGCTTAAGGAGACGGAGAGGGGGGCCGCCGATTTAATGAAGCGGCCTTGCTGTGGATGTACTGTGTCTTGCTACATAGCTTCTGACCTAGGGCAGTGTATGGGATGCAGCGATGACCCGTCATCCAGAAGGAGCTAAGATGAGAGGTAGAAAACTGGTGGAGGCTGGTGGAATAGGTGGGAGTGGGTATGTCTTTGACTTGGCCACCTTCTTTGTAAGGGGGAAAAAGCTGTTGGTACATAGATAGAGAACAGGTTCTTAGCGGAGTGTGCGTCGAGGAGAAACAATAATTCAAAGATGTGTTGGTCTGGTGATGCCTTTTGGGGTACTAAATCCTTGTTTCAGTTCACTTCCTGATTTTTTTTTTTTTTTAAAGATGCACTGTATTCCTGGAAACAATTATTTTATATATTTTTCTCTGACCTCTGAACTGTACTACCAAGTTTGTTTTGATTAATTTACCTTTCATGTATATATATATATGTATACACACACACACACACACACACACACACACACACACACACACACACACACACACACACACACACTTTTATTTTCTTCTCTCAATCTACATTCTACCTCCACCTCCACCTCCAATCATCTCTTTCCCGCCACATTCGCACCCAAGTATCTAAAACTATCCACTTCCTCCAGTCTCTCCCCCTTAATACTCACTACCAGTCTGCTGCCACTTTCTCCCTTTGTACATCTCATCACCTTATTTTTACCCACATTTATCTTCAACTTCCTTCTTTCGCACACCTTCCCAGACTCTGTCATTAACTTCCTTAGTCCCTCCTCTGATCCTGCTGTAAGCGCAGTGTCGTCAGCAAACAACTTATTTCCCATTTTCTTTAACCATCTACAATCCCTGACCCACTACCCTTGCATTTAACCTCTCGCACCACTCCATCCATGCATAAATTGAACAGCCTAGGCGACATAACACATCCCTGGCGAAGTCCCACCCTTACCTCGAAAACACTCTCACAATTGCTGATTCTAACGCAAGCTCTTTGTACCTCTCATATGATTCTCTCGTCATATTTTGTAACAAATCTATGAATGCTCAATTCTTCTCTTCTACAACATTCTTTCCTCCCTCATCCCACCACTCACTAACCTTCCTTTCATTTTTTCTGTCCTCATATATATATATATATATATATATGTATATATATATATATATATGTATATATATGTATATATATATATGTATATGTATATATATATATATATATATATATATATATATATATACACTTATAAAATCCTGATAATCTTGTTTATCTTGCTTGCTTGAAACCGTCACCCAGCCAATCAGAAGAAGAGATATGACGTCACGACTGAGGAGCAGCCAATCAGAAGAGGTATGACGTCACGACTGAGGACCAGTCAATTAGAAGAAGAGATCAGAAGAAGAGATATGACGTCACGACTGAGGACCAGCCAATCAGAAGAAGAGACATGCATAGTGTTCCAAGCAACGGCGACATGACGTCACAGTCTTCTGCATTTCACTTATAACAACGTATCATCTAAAATTCTATTTGACCCAACATACATATATATACATATCTATATATACTTATAAAAATTTCATTTCCAGTATCTAAAAGTATAGCCAACTCCTGAGTTAGCATCTATGAGGCATAATGAATTTATTTGAATATTACGAACCGTATAAATCATATGATGCGTAGTGTTCCAAGCAACGACGACATGACGTCACAATCTTCTGCATTTCACTTCTTATAACTAACCAAACCACTGCCTTCGTCATTGTCTTAATAAAGATTCTATTTACCATTTTACTAACAATGTATCATTGAAAATCTTATTTGACCCAACGGGTCACTGGTGGTCTAGTATATATATATATAAATGTATATATATATATATATATATATATATATATATATATAATATATATGTATAATATATATATATATATATATATGTATTATAATATATATATATATATATATTATAATATATATATATATATATATATATATATGTATAATATATATGTATATATATGTATAATATATATGTATATATATATATATATATATATATATATATATATATATATATATATATATATATATATATATATATATATTGTATTTACCATTTCTTTAGTACTTGTAATTCTCTGTTAGAAATTCTAGGATAAATGCGATAGCACAGTTGCCAATCTAAATAATATTTGAAATGTTATTTATTGTCTTACATTACTAACATATATCTTTTTAGTTATTATCTTTTGATGTCATACTAAACATGCTTGTGAGTGATAGAATATCTAATTAGAATATTCATAGTTTTCCTTTCTTGCTCATGGTGAATTTAATTTTTGTTTACAATTGTTGGAGTCTATTTCATATTTTGCGAAAGAATTAATAAGCTTATGTGAACTTCATATGCTCTCAATAACTACGCAGACTGTATGTGTATGTGTATGCGTGTATACGCAAGCATAAAACACACACACGCACATATATATATATATATATGTATATGCATATACATATGTATATATATATGTATATTCACACATATACGTGTGTGTGTGTGCGTGTTTGCGCATTTGAACGTAAGCAAAAAGCACTCTTATCGCTGTTACTCCTGCAAAAACACAACACCAAGAATGCATTCATAATGATTACATATTTCCCTCAGGCACATAGACAAAAGCCGTTTCAACGTGGCCTGTTTCAGGTTCTGTTGACTTTCTATCAATAATGTTAAGACTTTTACTTATTCACACCCGAGACATTGCCCTCATCTGACATCAAAGTTATATTTTGCCCTTAGGAAATGTTAATTAGGGAAGAGATTGATCGTAGTAGACAGCTGAATCATTGATATCAACTCTCTAAGGCTTTACCTACAACCGTGTATTAAAAAAAAACCTTATGGACTCAAATTCAACAGCATCAGTGATATATTGAAATAAAGGAGGGGAACTGATCAAATTAGTGGGTACATATTACTTCAGGGATACAGTAGCATAGGAGGTTGTAGAATATTTAGATCTTGAAATCACTTGTAACTGTATGGTTGTGAGACATGGACTTGAAGAAGCGTCTCGATGTCCTTTGTACAAAGTGCCTCCGGGGGTTCGTGGGGTGTCGCTGGGAATAACTTCGTAGGGTGGTCGATGAATGGAATAAACTTAATAACCATGTAGTAAGCGCTGAAACCATCAATTGTTTTAAAAAACGATTAGACAACTTTATGGATGGGGGATGACAGGTGGTGATGGATACGGAGCTGCCTAGTGTAAGCCTTATGGTCTTTTACAGTCTCCTTTATTTCTTATGTTGTTCTTATGTTCTTATGTATCAAACCAGAGACTATGAAACTCAGTCTAAGCCAGTTACTAGCATGTTTCCTTGACGTCGGCTCCTTCTATGTGGACATGTGGCACATTTCTGTAACGTTAATCCAACTCACAGGACTGTTTCCGCAAGAGACAATCCTTCCTTGGAGTAGACGAAGAAGGGAACGTCAACATTATTCAACTCTGGGGATAATTGATCGAGTTGTTTGGAGTGGGATGGAAGGGTGGCCGCATGGAAGCTTGCTCAGAGAGATCCTGGGGGACTGGCACCAGCGTGTGAGTGAAGTAACGCGACCCCTGGCGTATTATGCCCCCCAAATGATGACGATACAGGATACAACAGAGGATCGACACCGATTAATCGATGAGCGTCAAGACACGTACGCAGTCTGTGCGTTTACTAGACGTTTCTACTTTCTATTTTTCTTTTTCTTTTTTCTACACATATGCATACATAAATACGTATACACACATTCATATATATATATATATATATATATATATATATATATATATCACTGATGAAAAATGTAGTAACACATTTGTTAATCACAACTGACACCACAGTCGGAAGAAGGAGTCGAATAAGCAAATCTTTATATTTCGATTGCTAACTGCAATCAATATATTTCTATTGCTAACTGCAATCTATATATTTCGATTGCAAACTGCAATCGAAATATATAGGGTTCGTTTATTCAGTTCTTTCTTTTATCCGACTGTGGTATCAGTTGTGATATGTATGTATATATATGTATATATATATACATATATATATGTATATATACATTTATGTATATGTATATATATATATATATATACATATAATATATATATATACATATATATATATATATATATATATATATATATATATATATGTGTGTGTGTGTGTGTGTGTGTGTGTGTGTGTGTGTGTGTGTGTGTGTGTGTGTGTGTGTGTGTGTGTGTGTGTGTGTGTGTGTGTGTGTGTGTGTGTGTAAAAATCATGGAAGCAAGAAATTATGAAAAAATTAACGATAGTTTCGGGAGAAAACAGAAGAAAAAAACACAAGGCAATAGAAAAAAAGAAGTAAAACAAATCAAGCAAAGAAAAGGCCTATGGTAGGGGGAAAGCAGCCCTTGGCAAATGTATGGACTAATGGTGCAGGACAACAAAGTACCACGAGAAACAGAGAGAGAAAGAGAAAGAGAGGGAGAGAAAGGGAGAGAGAGGTAAGCAGAGAGAGTGGGGTAGAAAGAAAGAGAAGGGGAGAAAGAGAGAAAGGGAGAGGAAGAGAGAGAAGGGGAGATTGAGAGAGAGGGAAAGGGATAGAGAGGGTTAGAAAAAGAGAGAGGATTAGAAAGAGGGAGAAGGGGAGAAAGACAGAGAGAGAGAGAGAGAGAGAGAGAGAGAGAGAGAGAGAGAGAGAGAGAGAGAGAGAGAGAGAGAGAGAGAGAGAGTGTGAGATAAAGCGAGAGAGACAGAGAGTGAGAGCGAGTGTGAGAGAAACCGAGTGAAAGAGAGAGCAAGTGAGAGAGTGAAACCGAGTGAAAGAGAGAGCGAGTGAGAGAAAGAGCGAGTGAGAGAAAGAGCGAGTGATAGAAAGAGCGAGTGAGAAAGAGAGCAAATTAGAAAGAGAAAAGGCGAAAATATAGAACTACGGGAAGAAGGAGGAGGAGTAGGGGGAGTATGAAGAGGAGGTAGAGGAAGAAGAAGAGAAGGAAGAGGAAGAGGAGGAAGAGGAGAAAGTCGAGGAAATAAAAAGATAAGATAAGAGAAAGTAGAAATAAACAAATGAATAAAACAAATAAATAGATCAACAAACAAATAAATGAAAAAGAAATAAACAAATAAATACCTGAAGCGAATCGCTGGTAGCAGCGTATATCATACAACAAGCGTGGCCTCAGTTCGAACGCCAGGGGCGACTGACGGAAATTATTTGTATAAATAATTTTTTAAGAAGAAAACCAAACGAGACCTGAAACTCAGGGAACCACAAATGGATTTAGAGACCCAAAAAGAGAAGTTTCCGAAGTGGAGGAACCCTTTTGAAAATCCTGAGGACCTCTAAGTGCCAAAAGGACATGAGGAACCAAAAAAAGAATTTTCCAAAAAAACAGTCTTTTGAAGTCCAAAAAGGAATCTCTCGTTAGAGGATGAGGATTTGGAGATGAAATTATTTTTTCAGAATGAGAAATAAGTCTTCAAAAAGGAGAGGAAAGAGGAAAAAAAAAAAAAAAATTCAATATACAAAAAACATTTTGTTGAACTATAAGATTATTCTATATTTTTCACACAGTATCTCACTACTAACACACACACACACACACACACACACACACACACACACACACACACACACACACACACACACACACACACACACACACACACACACACACACACACACACACACACACACACACACACACACACACACACACACACA
>NC_134782.1:18849870-18857370 GCF_046742065.1 Oratosquilla oratoria
TTGGAATAAATTTCACCACTTGACCACTTGGCCTCTTTGTCTTTCCTAATGATCAAAATACACTTACAGTTTTGCCTGGGAAGACTTTTGTTTATTTTTCATTTCTCTTTTGGGGTCGAAATTTGCCAAAGAAAAACGTAACGACTAATTAGGTAACCTACATGAGGGCCGTGATGCCTTGGAATTTCGCCTCGAATTTACGCAATCGTTCTTGGCATCATTAGGCTTAATAAGAGGTCTTCAGGGCGACTTCGCGAGTGGATGTTGCGTTTTCATTACTTGCATTAATTGTTGCAGTCGGGTTCTTGCATTGGCAAGCTACACTGTTCCAAAATGAGAACAACCACTTCACTTACTAATTAAAAGATGAAAAGGCTTTTTGTCTCGCTTGTTTATGGGAACAACATAATTATGAAAACTACCACAGCATGTATTCTTTACTTTGCTAACACATATGTACAAGCACATATATGTATATTATATATATACATATATATATATATATATATATATATATTCATATACATATACTAAAATACATATTTGCACACACACACACACACACACACACACACACACACCCACACACACACACACACACACACACACACACACACACACACACACACACACACACACACACACACACACATTTATATATATATATATATATATATATATATATACATATATATATACATATATATATATATACATATACATCTACATACACACACACACACACATATATATATATATATATATGTATATCGTGTGTTATGTGTACCTGTATGTGTACGTGTATGTGTAAACATATGTGTATGTGTATGTGTATATGTATGGATATATGTAGGCCTACGTATATGTGGATGTGCATGTGTATGTGTGTGTGTATGTGTGTGTGTTTGTGTATGTGTGTATGTGTGTGTGTATGTGTATGTCTTTGTCTTTGTGTATGTGTATGTCTATGTGTATATGTATGTTCATGTATATTTGTATGTATGTGTGTGTGTGTGTGTGTGTGTGTGTGTGTGTGTGTGTGTGTGTGTGTGTGTGTGTGTGTGTGTGTGTGTGTATGCGTGAGTGTATGTGGTTCTGCAATATTTCTGTGATACATTCTATCTATATACTATCTATATACAAAAATCTTCTTACTCCTTAAGGGTTCTATACCCGCTCAGGTGGCCGGGCCCTGACTCTTCAAGCAAAACTGAGCGTGTATGGGATGTCGAGGCGGCCTGTGCAAGCCGCCGGAAAGGCTGGCTCCGTCCAGCCAATCGTCCAGTTCAGGCCTGTTTGAGCGTGTATGGGCACATGAGGCGGCCTTGAGGCCACATCTCTCAGTGCAGCAGTCGGCAGTTTACCGTGAACATGTCTGCCACACTGAGCACCAGCTGTATCACTAAAGAAGAACGGCGATTTTGGAGCAAATTCTTTGGTATATACAGGGAAATTCCGTGCCTTTGGAAAATTAAATCTAACGAGTATTCAGAGAAAAATGCATGGTATGACTTTTTTCTTGAAAATTAAATGTTGTTAAAGAATTAATAGAAAAGGACGGTGAAGTTACCCGAGATTCAGTGACCAAGAAAATCAACAACACAAGGAACTCCCATAGAAGAGGAAAAGGCTACTGTCTCCCAGCCTGACCGGTCCCGTACGGTACAAAACGATCACTTCATATGGGCCTGATATAAACACGAATTTGAATTAAGGTATGCAACAATCGCAACATCGAGTATGTGTAGTAGCTTTACACTGCAATAGATATAATCTATAGCGATGGAATGAAAGGATACAGACACACCGATTAAGATATTAATCTGGCGATAGCCAAAATAAAGATATAAGTACTTCGATACGGAAGAGGGTCGTAAAATACATCACCCACAAACATGCATACTCGCACACAAAAAGATAAAAATCTACACAAGGATGAATCTCATTCAGGGTGATTTGAGTTTAGTATGAAAATATCGTAATTCACGTGAAAAAAATGGGACATAGTATAAGTTTGACTCAGTCCTCTACAACTACAATACACAAAATTTAAGTGACTTGTAAGTCACTGCAACAGCTGCAGTCGCAAATAGTTCTAACTTGTCAACATCCACGAGAGAGGCCATGGTATTCACTCCGCGGTGTCTCGCTCGAACTAAACTTTGCCTTGAGGTAGGTGTGAATAGTTAGTGTATGACACCTGCCTCTCCGGCCGCCTGAGCGTGTATGGGGCCCTTTATACAGGAGGTAACCAGCCAGGGCATTCACCCACTCCAACCCATCCACCCATCTCTCTACCATCCGTCACCCGTTTGTTTACATTTCCAACTTAGCTCCTGGTGGATGAAGGACGATCCCTGTCTCTTGCTTACTGCCCGGGACAAAACTAACGCAGCAAGACTCAGCACATCCACATGATGGCCACACCGTTTCATCTACTTAGTAACCCTTCTTCCTCGTTCCTTTCATTCATAAATAGAAATGAAGAAGAGAAATCCCCTCGGGCCGAGTCAGTTTAGAGTCCGTTTACAATCTACTCTTTTCCTTCTTCTCCGCTCAAGAGACATTCTTCTTTTACTCAGGGTCCCCTTCACCTCATCCATCCATCTCGTTCGTGGTCTTCCTCCCAAGTTCACTCCACCCACCTCTGCCTTTCGCACTCTTTTTGCTAGTCTTTCCTCATTCTTTCCATGTGCCCAAACCTCCCAAATACTCTATCATCAGCCCTATCTGCCAGTTCCATTCCAACCCCGCTCTCCTCCTCTCCTCCTCACCTCCTCATTTCTCACTCTATCCATCCTTGTAACCAACATACTTCTCAAACACTTCATGAAAAATAATATCTCCATCCGTCCTCTCTTTCATTCTAATTTTCTACCCTCTACAGTGTCGTGGGCGCAACCACCTATTCATACATCCTTTTTGCATCTATCCTCATATACATAATTCTAATGACATTTTTCATTCCCTCAAAACATTTACTTGGTTCTCTCACTCTACAGTTTACCTCCACCTCCACTCCTCCATTCCCTGTTATATGTGACCCGAAATACTTAAAACTATCCACTTCTTCTTCCATTATCTACTATCCACTACCTCTCTTTGGACTGAAAGAACAAATATGGATGAAATATATATATATATATTTAGAAATAAGACAATATTTCGATCTTATGATGTGTGTAGTGGCAAGTATATACTTCCTTACACAATAGTTAGTAGGTAGTTCATTTTACTTTGATTTTTTAGTACTGTTTTCTTATGTTATTCTATTCTATTCTATTTTTGTTGTATTCCATTTAGTTTTATTTAGTCTTATTTTATCCTATTTCATTTTGTTTCATTTTGCTATGTTTTATTTTATTTTATTTTATCTTATTCTGTTTTATCTGATCTTATTCTATCTTGTTTTATCTTCTGATATTTTTTTTTTTTTGAAGGGCACTGAATCTAAAATGGTAAAGCTGTTAGAAAACAAGAAAGAGAAATTAAAATTCTTTTCAGTTTTTCATTTTCACTATTTTCACTTTTATCACGATTACTACTGATGTCATAGATTTATTACTGTTGCACTAGTACTACTGCTATTACTACTACTTTCATTGTTATCATTACCATTACTGTTATTACTAACTCGTTCATGTCTGTACTTAATACGTGTTTATCTTAGTTTGGTTGCTAACTAGCTATTTTATTCAGCTTAGGAAATTTATTCTTTAATATAAAGAATTAAGAGTGAATATTTGGTCAATAGGTCATACTTGTTTCCATCCTTTTTCATCTTTCTTCTATTTCTATTCTGATTCTACAATAAGCATAAACAGTCAATCTGCATTTGAGGTAATTATGAAGATCTTACTAGAAACAGAGACGGCCTACAGTATGATGTCTCAGTACATTTCGTTAAATATATGTTCTTTTCTCTACAAAAGATGTCCGAAACATCATGAACTTTCCAGTCACGACTAGAGGGTGCCTCCGCGTGGCCCCAAACTTTGGGGAAAACGAGGCCGAAGTCAAAGTCGATTCCGAAACTGAAAGATTCGGATGAAGGAAGAGGGCATGGAAATCCCTCCAGGAAATGAGATCTGTTCTCTGGTCGAGTGAGGGAACCGAATTTATTGAGTAAAAAACTACAACACGCGCTTTATGATCCTTTGGCCATTTCAACATCGGGGATAGATGCAAGAGCTGCTTGCTTTGTACGAAAGAAGAGAATAGAGGCAAAATCAAGAGAAGAAACGTAGGAATTGGACAATAAAGGAAGGGTGATATACTCTCAGCCGTATCAATTGGATTTTCCTTTCAAAACACGAAAGACTTGCTGACTTAGGTTTAAGAAGTAAATAGGGAAGAAATGATTTACCAACAGTTGTTAAAGAATGGAGTAGATTTAGTAACTATATAGTCAGCGCTGAAACAATTGATTGTTTTTAACTTTATGGATAAGGATGACAGGCGGTATAGGACATGGAACTGCCTAGTGTAGGCCTTATGGTCTGTTACACTCTCTTCCATTCTTATGTTCTAATGTTCCTGTGTTCTTATGACTCTTTTATGCTCACAGGGATATCTGAACTACTCCAATAGAAAATATACTTAAAGTACTGTAGCTGTAGACATGTGCTTGCGTGTATTTATTGAACAGCCTAAACGGTAAATACGTTTTTATTAAACTAATCTTTGATTTATCCACTTATTCTAATTGTACTTATTTCTTAGGGCCGCGTGGGCACCACAATGGATTCCGTGACTTAGTCATGGGTTCGATTCCTAGAATCCACTGCGAGCTTTGTCACGTGGGTTCCCGATGGCACTGGCCAGGCGGGGAGGCGACCCAAACGTCGGCCTATAAAGCCCAGCAGCTTTGCCGCAACTGACAGAGTTTTCTCACTTCCCACTTTGTGAGAATGGGATGGTGAACTTTTAGTTTATCTATCTATCTATTCATCAATTGATTAATTGGATAACTAATAGATCAATAAAGAAAAATTCTATCAATCAATTTTTAATGTATTTATCTATTGAATTGTTTATCTATTTATTTGTATATCTATTCATTCATATATATATATATATATATATATATATATATATATATATATATATATATACATATATATATATATGTATATATATATATATTTATATATTTGTATATTTATTTATACATTCATTTATTTATATTTATTTATATTTCATTTAACTTTGAATTTTGAATTCAATTCAGTGCAATGATATTTTCAATTTGTAGATATTTTTCTGACATTAGGAGATTTTTGTCTATAAGTTATGTAAAACTACAATAAACGAAATGTTTTTATTCTGTCACATATGTTCAAGCACTCAGCAACATTATATATTTACGTATGAAATTTTTTTCCCCTCTTTTTTGTTGTTGTAACAATCTTTTATTGATGTCATGAAAATTTCAATTAATCAGTCATTAACAAAACAAGTAATATATAATTAGTTAACCAACCAACCAACCAAACTAACTCATTAACTAAATTGATTAACTAATTAATTAAACAAATTAAAATCCTTGCGTTCCTCATTTTATCTGAAGTCGCATCTGGGGGATAAAACAGGCCTTTGTGGTGAACCCGAAGGAACAGTGATTCTTAAAGATCCTCAGGTTCTTCCACGGTAAGTGACCTTACCAGGTCAACATGGTGTCTCTTTTGTAAAACTGGAGAGTCACTGGGCTACTCTTGCTCTCCCTCTCTCTCTCTCTCTCTCTCTCTCTCTCTCTCTCTCTCTCTCTCTCTCTCTCTCTCTCTCTCTCTCTCTCTCTCTCTCTCTCACTCTCTCTCTATCTCTCTCACTCTCTCTCTCTCTCTCTCTCTCTCTCTCTTGCCGTACAGCTTCACTATACGTAGTAACGTGACCTGTGTGTCACGCACAGTATGTATAAATAGAAATTACCTACTGTACTATGTTTGTCGCTCTATGGGCGTAATAGATTCATACAAACAATCTCTCTCTCTCTCTCTCTCTCTCTCTCTCTCTCTCTCTCTCTCTCTCTCTCTCTCTCTCTCTCTCTCTATGCGTCAGTCTGTCTGTCTAAGTGGCAGAGTGTGTACATTTATATATATGTTTATGTGCATTTGGGTGAAGAATAGTCGGGGTGGGTTCATGCCTTGGCTGTTATACTTTGTATGTGTATATGTATGAGTATTTGTAAGCATATGTGCATTGTATACCTGTATGTATGTGTATGTGCATGTGTATGTGTGTACATGAGAACATAATAATGGAGACTGCGAGAGACCATAAGGCCTACACTAGGCAGTTCCACGTCCATTACCACCTATCATTCCCATTCATAAAGATATCTAACCATTTCTTAAAAATAACATACATGTGTACGTATATATGTATGTGTGTATATGTATGCGGGCATGTCTATGTATTTGTATGGACAGAATGTGTGGATGAAAGCGGTCTCATAGCACACATACAACTTCATCAATTCGCATGACCTAGTGGAAATTGACTCCTTCCAACGCTCTCTATCCTGATGACATGTCACCAACATCACGCCTTTCCTTACAACACAGGAAACATTTTCCTCCCTCGATCACTTCTTCCCTTTCCCCTTTCCCCTCTCTCCTCCCTTTTCCCTTCATTTCCCTTCCCCTCCTCCCCCTCTCCCTTCCCCACAATCTGTCCTCTCTTCTGTGACGTCACTCAACCAATCAACGTGAGCTGACACGGTGGCTATCCAATTCTTCTTTATCTTCTTGGACATTGCTGTGATGGACTTAGCTTTCTCCACAGAGGTGAGGCATGAATTCCTTGATTTTTTTTTCTAGGCCTCTGCTGGCTCTCAGCGGTGACTTGTCATGAGTGACTCTGATTTTGAGAATTTTATGACCGTATGCCTGTACTTATGATAACATTACGTCTTTAATTCTTGGCGGGACTCGAACCGTGTTTTTGGTGTTGTTGTGGTTTTTAGTTTTAGCATCCTTGTCTTCAATTTTCAAAACTGATAAAAAAAAAATGTCCCTGGTTTGCTTTTCCGTTGTTTTAGTAAGGCAATTTGATATTTATCAGAATGAAAAATCTAACCAAAATGATTAAAATGAAATACAATTTTTTCGTTCTTACACATTTTTAATCTTTCCCTCAAAAAAATATATATAGAGAAAAATTACTATTTAGACAAATATCTTAGTAACATAGCATAGTCTACTCCCCTCAAACAAGCCTAAAGACTTTTGTTATATTGTTGAACGCAATCCACTGAAATAGCGAAAATTCCAAAGAGAAAACGGAGTCGGTAACAGTTGTCAGAAAGTTTCGTGACCTGTCAAAAAGTTTCGTTACCCGTCTTACAGTTCAACCACTTTTGACAGCTTTGATACCCGTCACGTTTCTGAAAGTTCCGCCATGTTGCAGAAAGTTTCGCCTTCTATTCGCGAGCTTTGCGACTGAGCTGAAAATATGTAAGATAGTTTTGTCTTCTTGATGAACAAAAATAAATGAATAAAT
>NC_134782.1:18862370-18864870 GCF_046742065.1 Oratosquilla oratoria
TATTCTTATGTTAAGCTGTCTATTCTTCGCATCCGACCTAGTTATGGACCAAAAGGTCTCCTGCCAGTATGCTCTTCCTTTGTAATCCTTTGTAAATAAGAAACTTTGACCATATATTTTTTCTTTAGTTAAGGACGATAACGTTGGCGTGAGAGATGAAACTATTGTGATATAAACAATTGTTACATTATGTAACAGATACGCCTAATAAGCAGTGGACAAGATCGTATAAAGGGACTATCACACTGGTCTATTTTTCCTCCAACCTCCGATTAATCGCCGGTACCGCCCACCACCATCAAATATTTCCGCCGTGAAATCACAATGGTAAACTATTTTGATTTCTCAACAAAAATACTTAGAATTTCATTTGATATGCTGGACGGAAAATAATTTTCGTCCAGTATGTCTGATCCCTTTCCGAAAGCTGCTGGCTGCAAATTTGCTCCGACAGTCGCAGGAAAACTATTTTAGTGTCATAACGTCTTAAGGACTCACAGTACAAATTCTATTTGTAAACTGACAGTGATCTCATAAATTTGTAACTTTTTCCAATTTTGCATTGAGAGGCTGTCAGTTTGAGAACTGCTTCTTAACACAGGAAAATATTACAAAAAACACATCATACTTACGATGTATTAGAACTGTTAAAACCATTTGCTTAGTTGTGGGCTCGAATCCCGCACTTCTCTCCAATATCCAGCAATGACTGTTAGGGTGGCGGCCCAATAGGTTCTTCAGCATGCACATTTTTTTTTTTTTTTTTTTTTTTGAGTGGAATTGACTTTGGTCACGATATCTTTTCTTCAGTTTTCTAGATGAAAAATTACTCTTGTGTCATATAATGAGAAGCTGAATGACAAAATAAGAGAAGTTAGACCTATTCGAATGTTAGACGCATTGTTGAATTTTACCTTACGAAGAAAGGTTTAGGCACCTTAACTTACACTATCTAGATAGACGCAAAGTGCGGGTTGATCTAATAGAGGTGTTCAAATGGATCAAAGGCTTTAACAAAGGTGACGTAAACAAGGTCATCATATTAAGACAACAGGGGAGGACTCGCAGTAATGGACTTAAATTGGACAAATTTAAATTTAAGAAGGAAATAGGAAAGAATTGGTTTACTAATAGGGTGGTCAACGAATGGAATAGACTTAGTAACCATTTAGTGAGTGCTGAAACTATCGGTTGTTTTAAGAAACGGTTAGACAATCTTATGGATGGGGATGACAGGTGGTAATGGACATGGAACTGACTAGTGTAGGCCTTATGGTCTCTTGCAGACTCGTTTATTATTATATTCTTATGAAATGTTCTAACGATAGCCTCGACTATAGTAACCGATGTCGTTTCGACTCAAACGAAGTAGCAGAACCAAGTAGCATGTTATAGTGTGCCACCAACTCAACAGTACCTAAAGTGCATAATAGGGCAAAGGTGACGGCTTCGGCCGCAGGTACTCACCACCTGCTGAGGTAGACTCCTCACCCCCGTCTCACTATTTCTTCAAAATCAACACACGCAGAATTTCGTCACAAGAACAATTTAATCTGCACAAAACCTAAGCGCTACAAACCTACAGAGGTTTATGTACTATGCACAGCATATACCGTTTACGAAAGGCTTACAATACAAAACTACAAATAAAGACAGGAAACAATCGAATATTCCGCGTGAGCGTGGACTGGTTCCCCATACTGTCGATAGATGGCTCTGCTAGTCAATATACTCCTCGGGCCCTCGGCTCTCTCTTAGCATATAAATCATTCATTAGTAGTCAATCCACAAGGGTATACATTAGTCAACTTACCAAAGTTTATAAAAAAAATGTATAGTACAAATGTATGTATGTGGATTAGTTCATTTTAAATATTCATAACCATAAGTGATATGTTTGTGTTGCTAGAAAATAATCTGCTGCATATGTCTACAAACATACATACATACATATACATACATACATGCATAAGTATATACGTACATGTATACATACGTATACATACATATATACATACATAAATACATACGTATACATACATAAATATATACATGCGTACATGCATACATATATATACACACACATACATACATACATACATACAAACACATAGGTACATACATACACACATACATACATGCACATATACATATATACACACATACGTACACATATACATACATACATATATACATACATACATACATACATACATACATACATACATGCATACATACATACATACATACATGCATACATATATACATACATACACACACATACGTACACACACATACATACACACATACATACATACATACATACATACATACATGCACACATACATACATACACAAATATACAAACATACATACATACATACATACATACATACATACATACATACATACATACATACATACATACATACATACATACATACATACATACATAACATACATACATACATACATACATACATACATACATACATACATA
>NC_134782.1:18874870-18882370 GCF_046742065.1 Oratosquilla oratoria
ATCCACTGACCCTATCATCTCTGCATCTTACAAATGGGTTCATACTGGATCCCGACTTACTGGTTGTGTTAAATGAATAGTAGCTATAGAGATCTTGGCAAAAATGAATAAATAGATAAATAAATAGATAAATAGATTTGTAAAGGAAAACAATAGCAATGATGATAATTGATTAATGAACACATAAATAAATAAGAATAGAAAATAAATAGATAAATTAATACAGTAAGTAAATACAAATAAATATATAAATGAAGCTTAAAGAAATATGTAAATTTCCTTTCTGTATGAGGGTATATATAGCAGATATTGAGTCTTGTAGATTAACACAAAGTTTTAACTGTGTCAGTCTTGTAGATTAACACAAATTTTAACTGTGTGAGTCTTGTAGATTAACACAAATTTTAACTGTGTCGTTAGAAGATTTTATTCGCCAGAGGGCTTTCTCAAGAGACCCAATTTACTCATTTTGTCCTGACGATTATCAATCAACTTCGAAACGTTGAAATCGCCTCTTGCTGCAGAAACAAAACAAAACATCACTTTATTCTTCTCGACCAAACCTTGAAGTCTCTCTTCTCCCTTCGTTACTCATTTTGTACTGACGATTATCAATCAACTTCGAAACGTTGAAATCGCCTCTTGCTGCAGAAACAAAACAAAACATCACTTTATTCTTCTCGACAAAACCTTGAAGTCCCTCTTCTCCCTTCAATGGAAATCCCCTTAAAATCGACCATTTAATCTCCTGCACACGCTCCGCATTTGCTCTGAAGCATCCGAAGCCTGAAACGGCTTCAGCAAAGGCTTCAGGACCGGAAAAGCATTTCAGACTTAGAGGCGGACAGTGTTTGCGAGCCAGAAGTCACGGATCGAGGAAACTCGATGGAGAATCACACTGAAACAAAGATAAATATATTTTAATGAAGAGATTTTTTTTTTTAATTTGGTAACTGTGAGGAAGAAGAAGAAAGAGAGGAATGAATTAGTGAATAAAATGAGAGATAAGACTTAGAAAAGTGCCTTTACTGCGTTGAGTGAGAATAATTTTGTGTTTGGAAAATATATTTGTTTTAGTAAAGAATACAACCGTATAGCTAAGATTATATACTTGTCATATTAAAATACAATATCGAAGAATAAATTCAATACAAAGGATGCTCTAATCCAGCGTTTCTCAACCTTTTTATCCCTGCGTAACCTTTAAAGTAAATTGCATCTCTTAAGGAACACCTGCGTAAAAAAAAAAAAAAAAAAAAATATATATTTATATATATATATATATATATACATATATATATATATATATATATATATATATATATATACATACATATATTCATACATACATATATATATATACATACATATATACATATACATACACATATATATATACCTATATATATATATATATATATATATATATATCTTTCTCATTTCCATCATAATTAAAGGTTAGATAGGATGATGTCTATATTACATTATTACAATAACCAAGAACATGTCGTGCGTGTTTAATCATATTACGTATATGAAATTAAATGAAAAATAAAAAGTGCATTACCTTATCTCACTTGTTCTCACGGAACCCTTAGGGACCTTTTGCGGAACCTTAGGCTTCCGGGGGAACCCTGGTTGAGAAACGCTGGTCTAATCTATTGATATTAAAGACAAAACTCAGACAGGTATTTCATTAATCAACCATGTTTTCCTTCCTAATTTTCGAATATATTCCCCAGAGAGAATTTTTAGTATATTTTCAGGAATGTTCAGTACATAAAAATAATATTCTAACATAAACACAAACACAAGCACAAGCACAAGCACAAGCACAAGCACAAGCACAAGAACAAGCACAAGCACAAGCACAAGCACAAGCACAAGCACAAGCACAAGTACAAACACAAACACAAACATAAGCACAAGCACAAGCACAATCACAATCACAAGCACAAGTACAAGCACAAGCACAAGCACAAGCAAAAACAAACACAAACACAAACACAAGCACAAACACTAACACTAACACTAACACTAACACTAACACTAACACTAACACTAACACCAACACCAACACCAACACCAACACTAACACTAACACTAACACAAACACAAACACAAACACAAACACAAACACAAACACAAACACAAACACAAACACAAACACAAACACTAACATTAACACTAACAATGGCAATGGCAATGGCAATGACAATGACAATGACAATGACAATGACAATGACAATGACAATGACAATGACAATGACAATGACAATGACAATGACAATGACAATGACAACAGTTTGTACACCCCTGTTATGACGCAAAACACTTGCCCTAGATTGCTCATTTGTGCAGAAACGTCGACAAACTAGACCTCATGTCAGCAACCCCTGTTATGGCAGGAGCCCAGCAACCTTCACTAAATTTTCACGAAGAATAAATTTTATTTCGATAATTAAACGTTAACCTTTTGATAGTGCAGAGTCATATATCTTCTATCAATCCAACAATTTTATAGGGCGGTTAATCAACCCTAATGGAGAATTGTTGTAATAAATATTGTCTTCAATATTTCACACTTCTAATCAAACTGGTTTTGGATTTCTAGCTTATAACATTTTCAAGAACTTCTGGGTCGTGGGGTCCAATGGCAAGGTAGTCATTATATAGTTCTAAATAATTCTATTTCAAACTGTACAGATACTTAACAGTTCTCTATATTGGGTTAGGGAGGTTTACAGAAATCTATATTTTGTCTTTTCTAATATAGAAATATATTCCATTAATGTCACTGAATAACTGGTTATTTTTTCCCATATTTCAGTGAAATATTGTATCACACCGTCTTTTCATTTTTCCCCAATTCGGATTATTATGTGTATTTGGACAAAGCTGTTATTAAGGTTTGTATATATATATATATATATATGTATATATATATATATATATATGTATGTATGTATATATGTATGTATATATATATGTATGTGTGTGTGTGTGTGTATGTATATGATAAATACATACATACATACATATATATATATATATATATATATATATATATATATGAGTGGTATGTATATATATATACATACATACATAATATGTATATATATATAAATATATATATATATATATATACATATATATGTATATATGTACGTGCATGTGTGTGTGATTCACCATTGTCTTGGATCACGTGTTGGACTCGTGATCGACAGCTATTTCCCTCTCGAAAGAGAGCTCAGAGCTCATATATGACCGATCTATAGATAATGTCTTGATCTTACACGCATACACACACCCAACTCCCCGCCCACGAGAGTTGGAGTAATGATTCACAGCCCAGCGATACTGAAATTATTTCAGCCCTGGGCAGGATTCGAACGTAGTGGCGGCCACGAACGCTACCACCGTGCCATCGAGTGTGTATGTGTGTATGCGTGTTTGTGTTTGTGTGTGTGTGAGCTTCACCCAAGTTCTTCAAAATTTATAGACCGGACATACAAACGTGCCCCATGATACATCGGGACTATAAATCCGTATAAGCTAAATAACTCTTTTAACTTAATTGTATTAATACAACAAAAACGGAAATTTTTATACATTATGGCTTAGGCACAAACTGTTGTGATAGAACATTTCTGAGATATCAAGGCGAAGGTAAAGGTGGAGAATGTAGACCAAGATTCTGAATGTAATTCAAGGATCGTGCTCAGACAAGACGCTTGGTACATAATGCCCTTGGACAAGCTAACGAGGTCAACAGACTCTCAAGCCTAATTCAGAGTTATGTGACCTCTGCTCTAGACCAGATATTACCGACTTTAAATCAAGTTAAGTTTCTTATGTTCTTATATATACTTTTAGTGTACTGGTCGAGTAATTGGATATATTCCACCTCTAGACGAATGTTCGTAAAGGTTGAAAGAAAGCGTTCAAACCAGGAATTGTGAAGAACATTTCAAGTAAAC
Source organism: Oratosquilla oratoria (assembly GCF_046742065.1). Classification (NCBI taxonomy): domain Eukaryota; kingdom Metazoa; phylum Arthropoda; class Malacostraca; order Stomatopoda; family Squillidae; genus Oratosquilla; species Oratosquilla oratoria. The sequence goes on from NC_134782.1 coordinate 18,878,851, forward strand.
AGTTATCTAAAACAGAATTTTTTTTTTCCTTTTGGTTTGAAATTTGATATAGGTACCATCACCAGAACTTATAACTGGTACAGCTGATTTGATTTGATAAATTTATTACGCCTAATGGCGGCAAGCAATTTACAAACTGAAGTAGTTACAGAGAGATGAATGTCGCGCAGGACATAGTGGAATCTAAATAAATCAATAATCACCAAGATATGGAAATCTCATGAATGAATCCAAATTATTCTGTTAGAGATATTTGTAGATAAAGAAACTGGTACAGCTGTGTCACGTTCCCAGGCTTGTTGGCTCGGACAAATAATGTCCTTCTTGCCTTGAAAGGTGGCCTAAACTGAGCAGTAGGGTAAACGAGGTAATTAACGCACGCGGTGGTTAGACTCGCTGTTGAGGTGATTCTTTTGTAATGCAGAATTACAACCCAACTTGCTCAATGTGTGAAGATGCACATTAGTTATTACCCCTACAGTAACTATAATGTAAAATTAAACCTTATTGTTACATTTGCAATAAATTACATGCATCCAATTGAATTGTTCACTGTGTTCAAAAGAAAGATTGGTGGGTAAGCAAACTAATCTATAAAATGAATACAAATATTATATTAGACCATAATGTTCAGATATTTCTTCTTAGCATAGAATAAAATAGGTTATTTTTGCAAGTTCAAAGTTTCAGGTCTCATAATAACCAAGGTTACAAAAACAACATTGCAAGTCTCAAAGTAGGTTTAAAAATGAATAAGAGTAAAACCAAGATAATGTTCAACACGAAAGTTCAAAGTAAAGAGATTATAATCGATGGTGAGAGTCTTGAAGTTGAAGAGTATAATTATTTAGGCCAGATGGTGAAAGTGACCAAAGATCATGATAATGAAATAAAAAGGCGTATTACAATTGGTTGGAAAGTGTTTGGTAAGTATAATAAAAAACTGAGATGCTTTCTACCTTTACAGTATGTTTGAAACGTAAAGTTTACAATCAATATATTCTACCAGCAATAATCTACGGGTGTAAAACTTGGAAACTGACGAAGGAGATGGAGACGAATCTAAGGACTGCATGGAGGAGAATGAAGAGATCAATGATGAGAATAACGCCGAGAGACCAAAAGAGAGCAAATTGGGTGAGGGAGCAGACTAAAGTGAAAGATACTGTGGAGGCGGTAAAAGAGAGGAAGTGGAATTGGGCAGGTAAGTTAGCGCGAATGCTTGATGAGCGATGGAGCAAATGTGTTACAGAGTGGACGCTCGAGATGGGAAGAATGGAAGAGGGAGACCAGACAGAAGGCGGAGAGACTAAATAGAGAAGTTTGCAGGAGTGACGTGGCAGAGGTTGGTGCGGTCATGTGACTCATGGAATGGCCTTTGTTCAGCAGAGGACTCAGGATGGCTGACTTGATTTGACACACACACACACACACACACACACACACACACACACACACACACACACACACACACACACACACACACACACACACACACACACACACACCTTCCAGTTCCAAAATCTGATTGTTTAAAACTTGTCTCCATGTGTGTTAGATTTGGGTATTTCATGTTTAACAACATTGAATTTAGACAACTCAGAGGTCTCGCAATGGCGAATTCGTTATCGGCTGTTATGGTTTGTCTGTTCATGGAAGTATTAGAAATGGACAGATACATCACCATTATGGGAAGAGGTACCACTTGGCTAAGATACGTGGATGAGATAATTGTGGCGATACCAAAAGGAACCAGTGTAGAAAATAAGCTGAGAAGACTCAACACTGTGAATAAAGACATTCAATTTACAGTTGAGCTAGAAAAAGAGGGTAAGTTGCCGTTTTTATACACGCTGTTATATAGAGGTTCTGAGCAGGTAAGTTTCTCAGTATACAGGAAGCCCATCAACAGGGACAATTTCATCCACTATTTTTCAGCACACAGTGGACGTGTCAAAACTAGTGTTCTAATAGGCTTCTTTCTCAGAACTTTTCGTATCTGCAGGAAAAGACTCCTAGAAGATGAACTGGCACACATCAAAAATACTTTTAAAAAGCTGAAATACCCCGGAGGTTTGATCACCAGAACAATGATGAAAGCCAAGAAGATCTACGATGGCTCAGACGTTGAAGCCCCGGGAAAAGATAAATCACAATTTATAACTGCCCCTAATTCTACGAAAACCGGAGCTATTGACAATTATTTGATAAAAGGTGAAATAAATATAGCAAATGTTTCTTCCAATAAGATAGGAAAAATGTCTAGAAATCATGTTATTATTCGTAATAACCTGTGTCATTTACTGCATTCCATGCAGCGGCTGTCCCTCATCATACTTCGGCGAGTCAGGTCGAGGGATCAAGAAACGCTAGAGTGAGCACAAAAACGACCTCAGGACGCAAAGGATTACAAAGGCGGAGCATGCCGACAGGAGACCTTTTGGTCCATATCAAGGTCGGATACGAAAAAAATTATAATAATGATAAATAAATAAATAAATTAATTAATAGATAAAAACTATAATAAAGTAAATAATAATAAATAAGATAAATGCATAGGTATAGTTAGATAATAAACAAACAGGTTGGCGAAGTTGTTTCTACCCACTTCCAAATCAAATCTATTCCCTGCCAGTCTGAGACCATTGTTTCTTGTCGGATTCTCATTCACTTTTGATATTATCAATTCCCTTTAGAATCTTAAAGACCTGTATCAAGTCACCTGTGAGTCTACGCTTTTTAAGGAAAAACAGATTCATATGTTTTAGTCGATTTATTTCTTATATTTGGAATCAGTTTTGTGGCTAGTCGTTATAATTTTTCCAATCTGTCAATGTCCCTGGTTCGTCACTTAGACCAATACGAACACCTACTTAACTGGAGCCGTGTGGAAATTCTGCACGATGCACTTGAGAAAAAGAGGAGGAAAACTGTGGAAGCTGCACATATCGCCACCAGGAAAAACAACAACGACAGAGATGGATTTACATGGCTCTCAAAAGCAGCAATAATCATAGAGAAGGATTTATTAAATCATAATTTTTGACTAGCGACTTTGTTCGAGGTGAAGCGGAGCGAAGGAAGGACGGAGATGGGGGAGGAACGGGGTAAGGAAAGTGAGGTATGTAAGCTATAAATATTTTTCTTAGTGTATACTTTGAAGAAGTCCTTTAAGGACGAAACGTTAGGAATATAACTCCTACGTTTTTTTGGGCGTTTACCTCTCCACCCTTTCCACTCATATATACTGTATATATATATATATATATATATATATTTATATATATATATATATATATATATATATATATATGTATATATATATATATATATATATATATGTATATATATACATATATATATATATGTATATATATGTATATATATATATATATATATATATACATATATATATATGTGTATATATATCTATATATATTTGTATATATGTATGTATATATGTGTGTATATATGTATATATGTATATGTGTATATATATCCCTTCGCACTAACGTATAGA
>NC_134782.1:18884870-18919870 GCF_046742065.1 Oratosquilla oratoria
TGACCATGTGAATAGGATATTTGGTTGTCGAACACGTTCGACAAACGTGTTTGACGACCAAATGCCCCATTCACACGGTCAAACATCACTTCAAACACATGTCTGACAAACCGGGTTTGTCAAAGTGTTTGGCCATGTAAATGGCCCTTTACGTATATTCACTTCAGTATCTATTCGTTTATTCATGGAAAACCTCAGGCCTCGCGTTCTTCAGCTCTCGGCATGTTCAGGACAACACTTCGTACCGTCAAGGTAGGTGTAAAAAGACAACGCGGACATGCACGCACCAAGAACACCTCACCATTACCTTCAAGAAGAAAGAGCAGACTCCTTCTGCGAGGCAATGTACAATCATGGCTGAAAGTTCGTGAGCGGCAGAGTATTCGAACAAGTTAACTTTCCATGCCCCTGGGAACATGGTCACCCCTCAGTGAACGAGTTCTTGGTATTTAGGTATACGAGTCTGGGAATCGCAAGTAATGTATCATCAGTTGTTTTGGTCAGCTATTTTTCATATTATTACAAAAGATACTTCGGAACTTTCTTGTTATTGCCCCGCCACTATGCACGTCATTTATCAGAGATTATTGTGGTTCCGGGACGTATGTATTTATTGATGAGTGGAATGGGTTGGGTTAGGTTAGGTTAGGTTAGGTTAGGTTAGGTTAGGTTAGGTTAGGTTAGGTTAGGTTAGGTTAGGTTAGGTTAGGTTAGGTTAGGTTAGGTTAGGTTAGGTTAGGTTAGGTTAGGTAAGGTAAGGTAAGGTTAGGTTAGGTAAGGTAAGGTAAGGTTTGGTTAGGTTAGGTTAGGTAAGGTTAGGTAAGGTAAGGTAAGGTTTGGTTAGGTTAGGTAAGGTTAGGTAAGGTTAGGTAAGGTAAGGTTAGGTTAGGTTAGGTTAGGTTAGTTTAGGTTAGTTTAGGTTCCGTTCCGATACTTCTACTTACGGAATATCCATGATATTTAACGAGTAAAAGTTGAAAGGGACGTGGAAAGTCAAATTGCTTGAACGCTCTGCCTAGTAATGGATATGGTTTCCCGCACTGCCTACGCATTGCTGTACCTTACATACTTTGCTCTTGCTAACGACAGGCGATCATATTCAGTCGAGGGGTAGACCGCCAAGAACGGGGACTTGTGTTGTGTGACGTTAGACAGAACAAAGTCTGTGGGGTACGCCTCAGGGAAGTAAGGTCGGAAAGCACAGACACAGACAATTCGCAATGGGCACGCAATCACGCACGCGCATGTGCGCGCACACCCACGCGCTCGCGCACACACACACACACACACACACACACACACACACACACACACACACACACACACACACACACACACACACACACACACACACACACGCACACACACACACACACACACACACACACACACACACACACACACACGCACGCACACACGCACACACACACACACACACACACACACACACACACACGCACGCACACACACACACACACACACACACACACACACACACACACACACACACGCACACACACACACACGCACACACACACACACACACACGCACACACACACACACACACACACACGCACACGCACACGCACACGCACACGCACACGCACACGCACACGCACACACACACACACACACACACACACACACACACACACACGCACACACTCGGTAGCGCGAGTGGTAGAGACCCGGACTGTCGCTACGGCGGCCCGGGTTCGAATCCTGCCCAGGGCTGAAATAATTTCAGTATCACTGCGCTTCGAGTCGTTACTCCCACTCTCGTGGGCGGGGAGATGGGTGTGTGTGTTCGTGTAAGGTCACAGCATTACCCATAGATGGGTCACACGAGTTCTGAGCTCTCCTTCGGGAGGGAAATAGCTGTCGATCACGAGTCCAACACGTGATCCAAAGGCCAAGATCACACACACGCGCGCGCGCAGATGCACACGCACTCTCTCACACGACTCGGTGGCGTGGTTGATAGAGTCCCTGACTCATTACTGCGGCCGGGTTCGAATCACAGCATTACCCATAGGTCGGTCATACGAGCTCTGAGCTCTCTTCTGGGAGGGAAACAACTGACGATCACGAGTCCAACACGTGATCCAAAGACCAAAGTGAATTACACATACACACGCACGCACCCACGCTTTCAACACTTCTAGGGACCAAATTGAGGACACCAATTTACTGTATGTCTACGTCAGGAGAAGAGATCCAGAGGTGAGTGTTGGCATTCACTTTGTTTCGTAATTTTTCTCTTTTCTTGGTGTAATAAGTACATACCATAGCAGAATAGACGATTTGGCTGGAGCGTTTGAAATTCGTCTGTCACCTTTCTCGTGAAAGTGATCCCAGCGTCTGAATTTTGTCATACAATTTGAATTTAATTTTCATCCTACTCAAGTATTTGGTTTTCATATATTTGTCATCCAACACTTGATATTTTGATTCTAGGTTTTGACTAAGAGCGTTTGAATTTTTTTAGCGTTTAGTAAAATGGAGAAATTAACTGAACACGTTTAATCGAACAAATTGTTTACATAATTACCTATTACGGCGAATTGGGTAGTTACTTACGCTACGCTTTATGTTTAGCGGCAACGAGAAGACGTTTTGTCATTGACTCAGGCCTCATGGGAAGCTATGTTCTCATTGGCTGAAACCAATATCAACTGATGTACGTGTAGCTCGGTGATTGTAAACTCCACGTCAGATAAATAGATAAATAAATAAATCAATCAGTCAATTAATACCAATGACAAGCGTTCAAGTATAGGTTGTAATGACCATTTTGAAATTTAAGGTCGAAACTAGTTACATTCTCCACGACCTTGCAAGTTACAACGAGTTTTGTGTATCCGCCGGTTGTTAGTGAACCTTAGTGACGTCATAATAACCTTATATAGGAGATATATTCTTACGTATAGTCATGATGATTCAACTTCATGAATTAATCTGTATAATTGTCAAGTGCGTTTGTGCAAATTTATTTCGTGAGGAACTAGCGCGTACGCCTTACCTTACCTTACCTTACCTTACCTTACCTTACCTTACCGTCGTGCCATATCCTCTTGGACTTCGGCAACTATGGGGATATGGCACGACCGTAAGGTAAGGTAAGTTAAGGCGTACGCGATAGTTCCTCACGAAATAAATCGCGTACGCAGTGTTTTTATTTATTCATTTGTTTATTAATTTATTTATTCGTTTATTGGTTCTGACCCAGGACAGTAGGTGGGATACAGGGATGACCCGTCATCCATGAGGAGCTAAGCTGAGGGGCGGGGAGGAGGTGGTGGAGTGGAGTGGAGTGGAGTGGAGTGGAGTGGAGTGGCTACCTGCCTTTTTGAGTTGGCTATCTCCCTTGTAAGGGAAAAAAACCCTTAATAAATACATTTATTTATTTATTTATTAATCTATCCATTTGTTTATTCAGTAGTTTGCTTGTTCATTTATTCATTTGTATTATCATTATTATTATTATCATTATTATTATTATTATTATTATTATTTTCATTTATCATAATTTATTGCTATTTATTACTATTTATCATTTATCATCATTTATTATTATTTATTATTATTTATTATCATTTATTATCATTATCATTTATTATCATTATTATTATCATTTATTATCATTATTATTATCATTTATTATCATTATCATTTATTATCATTTATTATCATTTATTATCATTTATTGTCATTTATTGTCATTTATTGTCATTTATTGTCATTTATTGTCATTTATTGTCATTTATTGTCATTTATTGTCATTTATTAATTATCATTTATGCACATTCTATTTTCATTAATATTTTATCATTACTACTATTATCATTATTACTATTACTGTTATCTTTACTATTATCATAATCAGCATCTGTATTATCATTATTATAATTGTCATTATCAAAATCATTATCATTACCATCTTTATTATTGTTACTCCAAATATTCTTGTCACTATTACTGTTATCATTATTAACATTATTATTATCATCATCAATATTATCGTTATTATTATCATTAGTACCATTACTATCATAAATATTATTGTAATTGTCAGTTACTATCATTATTATCGTCATTGTCATTACCAAGGTTATTGTCACTATTATCATTATTACTATGATCATTATTATTATCATTATTATCATTACTGTAATTGTTATTACTATAATATTTCTAGAAAATTTAGACCTGAACTAGATAAGATTTCCAAGCAAAACTTATTGTCCTATATTTTCTATTCATTCATTTATTTATCATTATTCTTTTTATTCTCGCTTTGAATTTGGTCCCATTATATAACTAGAGATTTCTTTCTGGTCCTATTTTCTAGTCAAATTCCAATTGTCTGTTACTAGTTAAGATACAGCACAGTTTGCAGCACACTGATATAATAACTTTAATGACAACTGCAGCACAGCATCGCTGTACCTACAACCTGTCTCCTCATACCCTAAATCACAACTTGGCCCACTGCCACCATATACAATCAGGACGCCATTTACGTCTCCTCAATAAAACCCACACAGTCTGGTAGTCTTTGGCAACCCTACCCGTTGGCTCTCATTTTTTCCATTTCAATGTCTGCCATCACGCAGCTCAATCCGAATGACCATTCAATCATTTCTAGTCAGAAGGCCTCAGAAGGAAAAATCTTCCGTTTTTTTTTTTTCGTTTTACACTTTTGGTTTGCTGACGTCGGTTAAAACCGTTATTTGTCGTTGATATTTCTTGTGTTTTTGAATTTTGATATTTGTCGTCGCGTGATCATATCCTTTTTATTTATAGTATTAACATTTGGTAGAAATAACAACCTACTATGTTTTTTTTTTACATATTTTTATTTACCTTGTTATTGGTCATCCTTTTATATTTAAAAAATATTAAAATGAAGTTTCATGATCTTTCGTGCTGAGTTGGTGTTAGTATTACTACAGAACATTTTGTTTTTGTAATTGATGTGGATACTCTTGAAGAGTTCTGGAGATGGACAAGTTATACATACGTACACATACCAAAGGCTTTTTCCCCCTTACACGGGAGGTAGCAGAAAAAAAAAAAAATCCCACCCATTCCATCTCTCTCTATCTCTCTCTCTCTCTCTCTCTCTATCTCTATCTCTATCTATCTCTCTCTATCTCTCTATCTATCTATCTATCTCTATATCTCTATCTCTATCTCTCTCTATCTCTCTATCTCTCTATCTCTCTCCATCTCTCTCTCCATCTCTCTCTATCTCTATCTCTATCTCTCTATCTCCCCTTTTGTATATATTTGACGAAGCGTCTTTATCAAATTCATTCTCCTAGAGTACATTTACTTTACTTTTTCCTTGTTCGCCAGGTGGATTAAGGCGAGCAAAGTAACTTCATTTGACAAACTTCCTAACAAGGGTCAGTCTGGTATCGACCTCGAATGACCCAAGAAAATGGGAACTTCGGTGTCTGATCAGAGGTTCTCGGTTCCTTACCTAGTGTCTCCCTCTATTCTGTTCCTCAGCCACATGTTGGTCACTTAAACAATGAATAAGATCGTTTTAATGAGTCTTCTTGACCAAGACCTGTTTGGATAATTCATCAAGTTGAAATCTAACAATGCAGTGAGAATGAAAAAAAAAAAAGGAAGAGAGGGAGAGAGAGAGAGAAATAGAGAGAAAAAGAGAGAAATTTCAGCTTCCACTAACTACCACAAGTTTTTTGTTTGTAGCCCATATGTGATCTACTTCCCACTAAGAGTTCAGAGACGCTAGGTTTAGAGCCACTAGACACTAAATTCAAGTTTTTGGTGGTTCTATAATGTCGTTTCCAAACTATTATGCAATCTGGCACTGGAATATCCCTCCGTCGCTCAACTACACGCTGTATCGATTCTTTTGTTAGAATATCGTCAGTCGATTTTAATCAAAGCGATCCTCACAACCCATCCACCTCGCCACACTCAGACTTTGGTAAATTGTGGATATTTTTCAGGCTTGTCGCCAGGTGATTTTATTCACATGAAGAATAGTCTGTCATGTCGGATCTGGATTTGATAGGAGCATAGACCCTGGTAATCAGTTTCGTGTGTGTGTGTGTGTGTGTGTGTGTGTGTGTGTGTGTGTGTGTGTGTGTGTGTGTGTGTGTGTGTGTGTGTGTGTGTGTGTGTGTGTGTGTGTGTGTGTGTGTGTGTGTGTGTGTGTGTGTGTGTGTGTGTGTGTGTGTGTATGCAAAGTAGACCACTTGGAAAAAGAAACTAATGAAGCAGAGCGCTTTCGTATATTACATCCAGTGTAAAAAGATGTAATATACGAAAGCGCTCTGCTTCGTTAGTTTCTTTTTCAAAGTGGTCTAGTTTGCATAAGTGAACACACGTACCCGTGTTCTAATTAGCATATACACACATATATATATATATAAAATCAATGCCCAAATTAGGAGACCAAGTCAGCTCCTCAGAGCAATGAAATCGTCTTGTTTTTGTCATAACAAAGAAAATAAAGCGCACCAGGTCACTTTTTTTTTACTGTGGGGGATGGGGGGGGAGGTTAGAGGCAGGTGAGGACAAGATAAGATTCTCCAATTTCTTTTCCTGGCAACGTCAGCACCACCTAGTGGAGGAAGAGGAAAGGCGAAGAGAAGGAGGAGGAGGAGGAGGAGGAGGGTAAAAAGCTATGAGGAGGACGAAAAGAAGAGAAGAGAAGGGAAATGTGAAAGAGGACGAGGGAAAGGAAGGAGGAGAAAGAAAAGAAAAGAAAAGGAGAAGAATAAAACAAAGTAGAAGAAAATGTGAAAGAGGACAAGGGAGAAGGAGGAATAGGGAAATGAAGAGGAGGAAAAAGTGAAAATGCTTGAGAAGGAGGAAGAGTATAGTTGGAATAACGAAATAGGAAAAGTGGGTAAATAGAGTGTAGGTAGAGGAAGAAGCAATAGAGGAAGGAAGAGGAGGAGGAAAAGAGAGGCAGGGGAAGGAGAAGGCGGAGGAAAGAGTAAGAGAAGATGGAAGATGAAAAGTTGATGCTGTAGTTATTGTTGTTGATGTAGTAATTGTTGTTGTTGTAATGGAATGTAGGTTACCAGCGGTTCTATCCTTATGAACAGTCCCGGGAGGAGGAAGAGGAGGAGGAGGAAGAGGAGGAGTAGGAGGAGCAAAAGATGGAGGAACAGAAACAAGAGTAGGAAGGAAGAAAGAAAGAAGAGGAAAAAGAGGAGGAAGAGGTGCAAGACGGGGGGAGGGGGGAGGGAGGAAGTGGAGGAAGAGAAGGAAAAAGAGGAAGAGGAGGAAGGTTCAGTTCTTCCCGACAAGTCTTGCTTTGTCAAACTCGTTTACTCTTTTTCTTTTTTTTCTTTTTTCTTTCTGTCTCCACCTCTCACTCAAGAGCTTTGACTCTCGTTTTCAGCTCTTCTCTTCTTTTCTCTCGTTCGTTTCTCTTGATTGGTATCTCCCGTCTCCTTTGAATTTCTCCTTTATCTTCTACTTTTTCCCTTTCTTATTACAGCCATTCATTATAAAATGTTCTCTTCCTTCCTTGCTTCGAATTGAAAGATCCGTAAAGTGATTACTGCCCCCAAATGGCTTTATCAAGATGGCGGATTTTTTTCCCCATAAAGGTTATAGCCAATCTCGCTTTCAAATTAAAATTTGTCATGTTAATGTATATGAGGATATTTTTATACAATTCCCGGCTAGCCTACTTATAAGGGGAATAAAGCCAATTGCTGTAGAGACAGTCTATTTTTTTTGTCATGTTAATGTATATGAACACAATTTTTTTCATATAATTTTTGGCTACCCTCCTTATATTGGGGAAGAAGTCTATAGGTATATAGATTAAATCTTTTATTATGGGTTCCTTCTTTCTCTTTGTATGGCTGTCAAATTTCACTAAAAGATTGGCTCAATAAAATTTAGGCTGTCAGCACCCCATAGAAAGTAGGGGAAAGGTAAAAGCCTTATCACACTGGACAAATTTACCTTCAACTGCTGGAGCAAATTTGCAGCCCACAGCTTTCGGGAAGGGATCTAATATGCTGGAGGAAAATTATTTTCCTTCATCATATCAAATAACATTTTATGTATTTTTCTTGAGAAAAACAAAGTAGTGTGTCATAGTGATTCTACGACAGAAAATTTGTTGGAGGTTGGTGAAACCGCCGATTAATTGGAGGTTGAAGGAAAAATAGGCCAGTGTGAGAGCCCATAACTTTAAAATCTATCACCTACTCTTGACGATTACAAAGTAGGGTTATACTTAAACGAGGAAGGTGGAAGAGAAAGACACGGGTCTAGGGCCGAGTTCATTCCTGACCGGTTTCTGAAGAAGCTATAAGCGAAACCGGTCAGGAATAAACTCGGCCCTAGTCCGTGTTTTTTTCTTCCACCTTCCTCAAACCTGCCACAATATCTCAACATTATCCCTAAATCTTTCCTTTCCCTAAATCTTTCCTTTCCCTAAATCTTTCCTTTCCTTTGACTCAACGCATGTTACCTACCATTACAAAGTAAAAATTCTACTAATTTAATTAAATGTTCTTATAAAAATTACCTGATTTTTTTTCCTTATGAAGAGACCACTGTTTCTCTATGCTTAGTTCCTGATTATATGCTATCAGTTTCTTGATAATAATGTATATTTCTCACCTTTCTCACCTCACCCTACGCCTGGTAGGGATAATTCCGTCAGTGGCAACTCTTCACTTGTCTTCTCCATGCGTCTCTATCCTTGTAGGTACCTCGTAGGTACCTCGCAGGTACCTCGTAGGTACCTCGCAGGTACCTCGTAGGTACCTCGTAGGTACCTCGTAGGTACCTCGTAGGTACCTCGTAGGTACCTCGCAGGTACCTCGTAGGTACCTCGTAGGTACCTCGTAGGTACCTCGTAGGTACCTCGTAGGTACCTCGCAGGTACCTCGTAGGTACCTCGCAGGTACCTCGCAGATACCTCGTAGGTATACCTTCAGTTTCTTGATGATAATGTATATAAAAGATACATCTATAAACAATATCATATTACCTCGTATTGTATCTATTATTGTGAAAAAAGAATACATATATGTTTTATAAATAAACCAGTAATCCAGATAACATATATACATTAACTCACGTTATATCTGTTCTTGTTAAAAAAGAATACATATGCATTTTACAAATAAACCAGTAACCCAAGTAAACTTAACCAGGTCATAAAATTCTATCTGAAAGAGTTCAACAGGGTTTGCGAAAGGTTTAAAAGTACGACCCAAGAAGGTTCGCCTCCCCACCCCGGCCCTCCCCAGCGACAAACTTCTTGTGATGTGGGTCCGTGTCTAAAACTTTAATTCGTATCCTTTCCGAAATTACTTCTTTTCGTCTTCCTCAGCTTTGATGAAAACCTTTCCTTTCTACTTCCCTCACTCACTCATTGATTCACTTACTCACTCCTTTACTCAAATCTTTACGTACTGACTCACTCGTTTGTTCAGTCACTCACTCGTTCACTTCTGTATTCACTCCTCTTCTCGATGAGTTGTTCATTCACTCATTCGTTTACCCACACGTTCACTCAATCACTCATTCGTTTACTCACACGTTCACTAATTCACTAATTCGTTTACTCACACGTTCACTAATTCACTCATTCGTTTACTCACACGTTCACTAATTCACTCATTCGTTTACCCACACGTTCACTCAATCACTCATTCACTCATTTACTCACTCTCTCCCCGTTCACCACTCATTCACTCATTTGTTTACTCATTCACTCATCCATTCACTCGTTCACTCATCCATTCACTCATTCACTCATCCATTCACTCATTCACTCATCCATTCACTCATTCACTCATCGATTCACTCATTTACTCATCAATTCACTCATTCACTCATCCATTCACTCATTCATTCATCCATTCACTCATTCACTCATCCATTCACTCATTCACTCATCCATTCACTCATTCACTCATTCACTCATCCATTCACTCATCCATTCACTCATTCACTCATCCATTCACTCATTCACTCATCCATTCACTCATTCACTCATCCATTCACTCATTCACTCATCCATTCACTCATTCACTCATCCATTCACTCATTCACTCATCCATTCACTCATTCACTCATCCATTCACTCATTCACTCATCCATTCACTCATTCACTCATCCATTCACTCATCCATTCACTCATTTGTTCACTCGTTCACTCATCCATTCACTCGTTCACTCATCCATTCACTCATCCACTCATTTACTCATCCACTCACTCACCCTCATCCACTCACTCTCATCCATTCACTCATTCACTCATCCATTCACTCGTTCACTCATCCATTCACTCATTCACTCATCCATTCACTCATTCATTCATCCATTCACTCATTCACTCATCTATTCACTCATTCACTCATCCATTCACTCATTCACTCATCCATTCACTCATTCACTCATTCATTCACTCATTCGCTCACACATTAACTCATTCTACTTATTCACTCACTCTCTCCCCTCTCCTCGTTTAGTCAATCATTTACTCATTCACTCACTCACTCACTCCCTGACTTTTATCCAAAACTGTAATGAAGAGCTCACATCCAACCTTCTTCCATCTTCATGTCTTCACTTCGTTTTTTTTTTTCTTAATTTCCATTTTTTTTATTTTATTTTTTTCACACACGACCCCACGACATCGCAAGACCCTCCGACCCCAACAGAGAGTCTGGCGTTCGATGCTCCTGGTCTAAGAACGTCTTCCTGCTCTCTTCATTCTGCTTACGTATCGTGGGAGATTCCTCCCTTCCCTTTCCTTTTCTTCGTGTCCCAGGTGACCTGGCCTTCGCCCGGGCTCTCCAATTTATAGTCGAGGGGAAGAAGACTGTAACTGCACGTCTGGTATCAAGTCACTTCTTATTTGTCTCCAGACGCCGAGTTAATTTCATCTTGAGCTAAGTCTTTGACCTGGGGCGCGCTGAATGTGGGATGTGCATGTGCGCGAACGCAAATGGGGGGATGTATACAGAAAACGCGCACGCACGCACACACATAATCATGCAGTCAGACAGACAGGCGCGCACGCACACACACACACACGCATACACACACGCATACACACGCACACACACGCGCACACACACGCATACACACGCACACACACGCACACACACACATACACACGCACACACACACACACACACACACACACACACACACACACACACACACACACACGCACACACACACACGCACACACACACACGCACGCACACACACACACACGCACACACACGCACACACGCACACACACACACACACACACACACACACACACACACACACACACACACACACACACACACACACACACACACACACACACACACACACACACACACACACACACACTATTCAACCATTTTTTCTTCCTCCTCTTCGCCCCTCTCCTCCCCTTCCTTCACGCCTCCTCTTCCCTCGCGCCTCCTCTTCCCTCTTCCCTCTCGCCTCCTCTTCCCTCTTCCCTCTCGCCTCCTCTTCCCTCTCGCCTCCTCTTCCCTCTCGCCTCCTCTTCCCTCTCGCCTCCTCTTCCCTCTCGCCTCCTCTTCCCTCTCGCCTCCTCTTCCCTCTCGCCTCCTCTTCCCTCTCGCCTCCTCTTCCCTCTCGCCTCCTCTTCCCTCCTTTCTCCTCCCTGGTTTCTGTTCTCTCCCTCTTATTCCCACCCCCTCCTCTACCCACCCCATCTTTATTTCGTACTTCTTTCCTCCCCTCTTCCTCCCCTCTTCCTCCTCCTCTTCCTCCTCCTGCTTCGCCCTTCCTCCTCTTCTTTCCCTACTTTTTATGGGGTCTTGACGGCATAGTATTATGAAGTTAATATTCTTTGGAATTTAGTGGAATTCTTACAGAACAGTCTTTTTCGCTTGGGACAGGAAACTCATTTCCACTCGAAAAAAAAAAAAATCTATTTTCCATCCGTTCTGCTACCATCTACTTCCTCTTTATCATCTCTCTAACTCTCACTCTTTAAGATAATATTGTATCCGAGTTAAGAAGAGCTGATTATTATGAAACCAACTACTAATATCCTGTTTGTCACTTCCCTGTTGTCTTTTACCATTGATTTCCCCCCTCCTCCCCCTTCCCCTCCTCCTCCTCCCCCCTCCTCCCCTTCCCCCCTCCTCCCCTTCCCCCCTCCTCCCCTTCCCCCCTCCTCCCCTTCCCCCCTCCTCCCCTTCCCCCCTCCTCCCCTTCCCCCTCCTCCCCTTCCCCCTCCTCCCCTTCCCCCCTCCTCCCCTTCCCTCCTCCCCTTCCCTCCTCCCCTTCCCCCTCCTCCCCTTCCCCCCTCCTCCCCTTCCCCCTCCTCCCCTTCCCCCTCCTCCCCCTCCCCTCCTCCCCCTCCTTCTTTGTATCTTATCTCAGGTTTATCTGATTCAAGTAATTTTTTCTTCTTGTTCTTCTTTATGTCAACTCTTTCTTTTGGTTTCTTATCTTCTTCATCATGATGACAATGATCTTTTATCGTCTCAGTTATTACGTTTCATAATCACTTCTTCAGCTCTCTACCTCTTATCTTCTTCTCCATCCTCTTCCTCTTATCTTCTCTTCCTCCTCCTTCTCTTCCTCCTCTCTCTTCCCCTTCCCCCTCCCCTTCCTCCTCTTCCTCCCCTTCCTCCTCCCGCTTCCCCTTCCTCCTCCCTCCTCCTCTTCCTCCTCTTCCTCCTCCCTCTTCCCCTTCCTCCTCCCTCTTCCCCTTCCTCCTCCCTCTTCCCCTTCCTCCTCCCTCTTCCCCTTCCTCCTCCCTCTTCCCCTTCCTCCTCCCTCTTCCCCTTCCTCCTCCCTCTTCCCCTTCCTCCTCCCTCTTCCCCTTCCTCCTCCCTCTTCCCCTTCCTCCTCCCTCTTCCCCTTCCTCCTCCCTCTTCCCCTTCCTCCTCCCTCTTCCCCTTCCTCCTCTTCCTCCTCTTCCTCCTCCCTCTTCCCCCTTCCTCCTCCCTCTTCTCCCTTCCTCCTCCCTCTTCACCGTCCTCCTCCCTCTTCCCCTTCCTCCTCCCTCTTCCCCTTCCTCCTCTTCCTCCTCTTCCTCCTCCCTCTTCCCCCTTCCTCCTCTTCCTCCTCTTCCTCCTCTTCCTCCTCCCTCTTCCCCTTCCTCCTCCCTCTTCCCCTTCCTCCTCCCTCTTCCTCTTCCTCCTCCCTCTTCCCCTTCCTCCTCTTCCTCCTCCCTCTTCCCCTTCCTCCTCTTCCTCCTCCCTCTTCCCCTTCCTCCTCTTCCTCCTCTTCCTCCTCCCTCTTCCCCTTCCTCCTCTTCCTCCTCCCTCTTCCCCTTCCTCCTCCCTCTTCCCCTTCCTCCTCCCTCTTCCCCTTCTTCCTTTTCCTCCTCCCTCTTCCCTCTTCCCCTCCTCCTCCCTCTTCCCCTTCCTCCTCCCTCTTCCCCTTCCTCCTCCTCCTCCCCCTCCTCCTTCCCCCTCCCCTTCTCCCTTCCTTTTCCTCCACCCTCCTCCCCTTCCTCCTCCTCTCTTCCTCTTCCTCCTCTCCTCTTCCCTTTCCTCCTCTCTTCCCCTTCCTCCTCTTCCTCCTCTTCCTCCTCCCTCTTCCCCTTCCTCCTCTCTCTCTTCCCCTTCCTCCTCTCTCTATTCCCCTTCCTCCTCTCTCTCTTCCCCTTCCTCCTCTCTCTCTTCCCCTTCCTCCTCTCTCTCTTCCCCTTCCTCCTCTCTCTCTTCCCCTTCCTCCTCTCTCTCTTCCCCTTCCTCCTCTCTCTCTTCCCCTTCCTCCTCTCTCTCTTCCCCTTCCTCCTCTCTCTCATCCCCTTCCTCCTCTCACTCTTCCCCTTCCTCCTCTCTCTCTTCCCCTTCCTCCTCTCTCTCTTCCCCTTCCTCCTCTCTCTCTTCCCCTTCCTCCTCTCTCTCTTCCCCTTCCTCCTCTCTCTCTTCCCCTTCCTCCTCTCTCTCTTCCCCTTCCTCCTCTCTCTCTTCCCCTTCCTCCTCTCTCTCTTCCCCCTCCTTCTCTTCTTCCTCCTCCTCTTCTTCCTCCTCCTCTTCTTCCTCCTCCTCTTCTTCCTCCTCCTCTTCTTCCTCCTCCTCCTCTTCTTCCTCCTCCTCTTCTTCCTCCTCCTCCTCTTCTTCCTCCTCTTCCTCCTCCTCCTCTTCTTCCTCCTCCTCTTCTTCCTCCTCCTCTTCCTCCTCTTCCTCCTTCCTCCTCCTCCTAATCTTCCTCTTCCTCCATTTCCCCCTTCATTTTTTCCTCTCACCCTTCCTTTACTTTTCCTTTTCCTCATTTTCCTCTTCCTCATCCTCCACTTTCTTTTTTCTCATCCTACTCTTTCTTCTCTTTCTCATCCTCCTCCTCCTCTTTCTCTTCCTCATCCTCCTCTTTCTCTTCCTCATACTCTTTCTCTTCCTCATCCTCTTCCTCATCCTTATCCTCTTCCTCATCCTCTCATCCTCTTCCTCATCCTCTTCCTCATCCTCTTTCTCATCCTCCTCCTCTTCCTCCTCCCCCTCTTCCTCCCCCTCTTCCTCCTCCCCTCTTCCTCCTCCCCCTCTTCCTCCTCCCCCTCTTCCTCCTCCCCCTCTTCCTCCTCCCCCTCTTCCTCCTTCCCCTCTTCCTCCTCCCCCTCTTCCTCCTCCTCCCCCTCTTCCTTCTCCTCTTCCTCCTCCCCTTCTTCCTTCTCCTCATCTTCCTCCTCCCCTCTTCCTCCTCCCCTTCTTCCTTCTCCTCATCTTCCTCCTCCTCCTCTTCCTCCTCCTCCTCCTCCTCTTCCTCCTCCTCCTCTTCCTCCTCCTCCTCTTCCTCCTCCTCCTCTTCCTCCTCCCCCTCTTCCTCCTCCCCCTCTTCCTCCTCCCCCTCTTCCTCCTCCTCTTCCTCCTCCTCTTCCTCCTCCTATCCTCCTACTCTTCCTCCTCCTCCTCCTCCCCCTCTTCCTCCTCCCCCTCTTCCTTCTCCCCCTCTTCCTCCTCCCCCTCTTCCTCCTCATCCTTTTCCTCCTCCTCGTCCTTTTCCTCCTCGTCCTTTTCCTCCTCCTCGTCCTTTTCCTCCTCCTCGTCCTTTTCCTCCTCCTCGTCCTTTTCCTCCTCCTCGTCCTTTTCCTCCTCCTCGTCCTTTTCCTCCTCCTCGTCCTTCTCCTTCTCTTTCTCCTTCTTCTCCTCTTCCTCCTCCTCTTCCTCCTCCTCCTCTTCCTTCTCCTCTTCCTCCTCCTCTTCCTCCTCCTCTTCCTTCTCCTCTTCCTTCTCCTCTTCCTCCTTCTCCTCTTCCTCATCCTTCTCCTCTTCCTCATCCGTCTCCTCTTCCTCATCCTTCTCCTTCTCCTCCTCTTTCTCCTTCTCTTCTTTCTCTTCCTCCATTTCTCCTTTCTTCTTCCTATTTTTCCTCTAACCCATCCTTTACTCTTCTTTTTAATAATTTTCCTCTTCCTCCTCTTTCTCATTCTCCTCCTCTTCCTCCTCTTTCTCATGCTCCTCCTCTTCCTCCTCTTTCTCATGCTCCTCCTCTTTCTCATGCTCCTCCTCTTCCTCCTCTTTCTCATGCTCCTCCTCTTCCTCCTCTTTCTCATGCTCCTCCTCTTCCTCCTCTTTCTCATGCTCCTCCTCTTCCTCCTCTTTCTCATGCTCCTCCTCTTCCTCCTCTTTCTCATGCTCCTCCTCTTCCTCCTCTTTCTCATGCTCCTCCTGTTCCTCCTCTTTCTCATGCTCCTCATCTTCCTCCTCTTTCTCGTGCTCCTCCTCGTGCTCCTCCTGTTCCTCCTCTTTCTCGTGCTCCTCCTCTTCCTCCTCCTCTTCCTCCTCCTCTTCCTCCTCTTTTTCATGCTTCTCCTCTTTCTCATGCTCCTCCTGTTCCTCCTCTTTCTCATGCTCCTCCTCTTCCTCCTCTTTCTCATGCTCCTCCTCTTCCTCTTCTTTCTCATGCTCCTCCTCGTCCTCTTCTTTCTTATCCGTTACTCTTCTTTTTCCTCATTTTCCTCTTCCTCCTCCTCTTTATTCTCTTCCTCTTCCTCCTCCTCCTCTTCCTCCTCTTCTTCTACTTCTCCCTCTTCCTCTCCCTCCTATTTTTCCTCTCATCCTTCCTTTACTCTTCCTTTTCCTCATTTTTTTCATCCTCCTCTTCCTCTTTCTCCTTCTTTCTCCTCTTTCTCCTCTTTCTCCTCCTCTTTCTCCTCCTCTTTCTCCTCTTTCTCCTCCTCTTTCTCCTCTTTCTCCTCCTCCTCTTCCTCCTCCTCTTTCTCTTCTCTCACCCTACCTCCTCTCTCCCTCTCCTTTCTATTTTTCCTCTCTAACCCTTCCTTTACTCTTCATTTTCCTCATTTTCTTCTTCCTCTTTCTCCTCCTCCTCCTCTTCCTCTTCCTCTTTTTCTTATCTTTCCTCTAATCCTTCCTTTACTCTTTTTTTTCTCATTGTCCTCCTCTTTCTCCTCTTCTTACTCCGCTCTCTCCTCGTTCTCCTCCTCTTCCTCCTCATTCTCCTCCTCTTTCTCCTCGTTCTCCTCCTCTTTCTTCTCGTTCTCCTTTTCCTCCTCGTTCTCCTCCTCTTCCTCTTCTTCCTCCTCTTTCTCTTCTTCCTCCTCTTTCTCTTCTTCCTCCTCTTTCTCTTCTTCTTCCTCTTTCTCTTCTTCCTCCTCTTTCTCTTCTTCCTCTTTCTCTTTCTCTTCTTCCTCCTCTTTCTCTTTCTCTTCTTCCTCATGTTCTTTCTCTTCTTCCTCATGTTCTTTCTCTTCTTCCTCATGTTCTTTCTCTTCTTCCTCATGTTCTCTCTCTTCCTCTTCTTCCTCCTCATGTTCTTTTCCTTCCTTTTCCTGTTTTTCCTGAAACCCTTCCTTTTCCTCATTTTCCTCTTCCTCTTCCTCTCCTTCTCCTCTTCCTCCTCTTCCTCCTCTTTCTCCTTCTGCTCTTCCTCCTCTTTCTTTTTCTCATCCTCCTCTTTCTCTCCCTCCACTTTCCCCTTCCTCTCTCTTCCCTTCCTCTTCCTCCTCTTCCTCCTCTTTTTCCTCATACTCATCCTCCTCTTTTCCTTCCTCACCTTCCTCCTATTCTTCCTCTACCCCTTCCTTTACTCTTCCTTTTCCTCATTTCTCTCTTCCTCCTCCTTCTCTTTCTTCCCCTCCTCCTCCTCATCTTCCTCCTAATCCTCTTCCTCCACTTCTCCCTCTTCCTTCTCTTCTTTTTCTCTTTTTTTTCTTTCATATTCAAACGTAACTTATAACAAATTGAATCTCGATGAAATGAGTACCTCGATCGCTCGCAGAGGACTCTCCTGATACCCTCTCCTGACTCTTTCCATAGCTTAAAGTCTTTCATATTTTCTATTCAAACTATTTGTACCGTGTCTTTGATCGAATCTGCAACGAAAGGAATATCGAGAGAGGCTGGAATATGCATCAACACTGTGTGTGTGTGTGTATGTGTGTGTGTGTGTGTGTGTGTGTGTGTGTGTGTGTGTGTGTGTGTGTGTGTGTGTGTGTGTGTGTGTGTGTGTGTGTGTGTGCGCGTGATTCGCGAGAGTTCACCATGGTCTTGGACCACGTGTTAGACTCGTGATCGGCATTCATTAACCTCCCGTATGAGATGTCACAGCTCGTATGACTGATCTATGGGTAATACTGTGACCTTACACGCACACACACACACACACACACACACACACACACACACACACACACACACACACACACACACACACACACACACACACACACACACACACACACACACACACACACACACACACACACACACACACACACACCTCCCCGCCCACGAGAGTTGGAGTAACAACCCGCAGCGCAGCGATACTGAAATTATTTCAGCCCTGGGCGGGATTCGAACCCGGACCTCCGTATTGGCAGGCGAGAACTCTATCAACTCCTTCACGAGTTGTGTGTGTGTGTGTGTGTGTGTGTGTGTGTGTGTGTGTGTGTGTGTGCGTGTGTGTGTGTGTGTGTGTGTGTGTGTGTGTGTGTGCGTGTGTGCGTGTGCGTGTGTGTGTTTGTTTGTGTGTGTGTCTTTGTGTCTGTGTATGTGTGTCTGTGTGTGTGTGTGTGTGTGTGTGTGTGTGTGTGTGTGTGTGTGTGTGTGTGTGTGTGTGCGTGTTTGCGTGTGTGTGTGTGTGCGTGTGTGTGTGTGTGTGCGTGTGTGCGTGTGCGTGTGTGCGTGTGCGTGTGTGTGTGTGTATAAGCACGATAAACTATACAGGCAAATAAATTTGAAAATTATACCAATTCTTCAAATGATAATCTTAAGCATTATCCATTCTTCCTAATCACAGAACTTTCAATTCATTACGCAATGGGTCCCAGTGTCTGCCACTTACCCTAGCTATCTTAGCATACACAGCAATGTTAAGCGGCTGCTACGGTTCATCCGAAGGGAATAAACTCGAATTTTTTTTTTATAATAATAATAATAATAATAATAATCTTGCTATTCGTTATTTTCATGATTCTTTTCAACGTAGGAAATAATATTTAGCTCAGTCAAGCCTTATAAGGTAACATGATACTTGAAGATTATCTGCATCAAGTTAAACTCGGGTAACATCTAAGAGAAGGTTAAAACGAGTTAAGGATTAGTTAGAGAGGGAAAATGTCATTAAAATGGGTTTCATAAAGGTTTAAGGAGGAAGAATAAAGGAGAACAAATAAGAAGAAGAAGAAGAAGAAGGAGAAAAAAGATGAAGTAAAATGAGATAGTCAAAAACAAAATAACACAAAAATTAAATAATGCAAAAATAAAATAAGACGAAATAGAATAAGAATTGAAAAAAAAAATAGTAGCATAGAATACGACATATAGGACAAACCAAAATAAAATAGAACAAGACAAAACAAAATAGATAAGAAATAAAGGAGAAAGTGTTAAGAAGAGAAAGGAGAAACTGACAAGAGATGAGAAAATCGCCAAAGAAAGCAGAGACAAATATTGAGGATTTAAAGAAGGACACAGCTGGAGGATGACAGGAAGGACACAGCTGGAGGATGACAGGAAGGACACAGCTGGAGGATGACAGGAAGGACACAGCTGGAGGATGACAGGAAGGACACAGCTGGAGGATGACAGGAAGGACACAGCTGGAGGATGACAGGAAGGACACAGCTGGAGGATGACAGGAAGGACACAGCTGGAGGATGACAGGAAGGACACAGCTGGAGGATGACAGGAAGGACACAGCTGGAGGATGACAGGAAGGACACAGCTGGAGGATGACAGGAAGGACACAGCTGGAGGATGACAGGAAGGACACAGCTGGAGGATGACAGGAAGGACAGGATCTACGAGAAGCCGAAAGAAAAGAGGAAGGATGGAAGGGGACAGGAATGAAAAAAAGGAACAGCTAGGAGGAGAGAGAAAAAGAGAGGGCGGGAAGAGGGAAGAGAGAGAAGGGGAAGAGGGAAGAGAGAGAGGGGGAAGAGGGAAGAGAGAGAGGGGGAGTGAGTTAGAGAGGGTTAGAGAGGGGGAGGGGGGTAAAGAGAATGAGAGAGGGGGAAGAGGGAGTGAGAGAGAGAGGGGAGAAAGAAGGAAGGAGTGAGAAAGAGAGAGGAGAAAGAAGGAAGGAGTGAGAAAGAGAGAGAGAGAGAGAGAGAGAGAGAGAGAGAGAGAGGGAAAAGGGGGTGAGAGAGAGGGGGGAAGAAGGAGTGAGAGGGAGAGGGGGAAGAAGGAGTGAGTAAAATAGAGTGACAGATAGATGGATAGATAGAGAGAGAGAAGGAAGAGGGAGTGAGAGAGAGAGGGAAAAGAGAGATTGGGAGAGAGGAAGGGAAGAGAGAATGAGAGAGAGAGAGAGAGAGAAGGGGGAAGAGGGAGTGAGAGAGAAAGAGGGGGAAAGAGAGAAGGGCGAAGAGGGAGTGAGAGAGAGAAGGGCGAAGAGGGAGTGAGAGAGAGAAGGGCGAAGAGGGAGTGAGAGAGAAAGAGGGGGAAAGAGAGAACGAGAGCGAGGAGAGGAAGAGGGAGTGAGAGAGTGGGAGTGAGGGGGAGTGAGATAGAGAGAGGGAAGAGGGAGTGAGAGAGAGGGAAGAGGGAGTGAGAGAGAGGGAAAAGAGAGAGTGGGAAAGAGAAGGGAAACAGAGAATGAGAGAGAGAGAGAGAGAAGGGGGGAAGGGAGAGTGAGAGAGAAAAAAGGGGGGAAAGAGAGAGCAAGAGCGAGGAGGAGAAGAGGGAGTGAGAGAGAGAGAGGGAAGAGAAGAGAGAGAGAGAGGGGTGGGGGTGGGGGGAGGTGGAGGTAAAGAAATGTGAGGCAGTAAGTAAAAGCAAATATCCGCCGAAGTTTCTTGGCTGCTACATTGGATGACATCAACGAAACTTTCTGCCCAAGTTGGGAATCGTACCGAGGCCCTGATTGCATCATGGCGTGGCGTTCCCGGCTTCTGACGAAAATACTCCGACGGAATTGAATTTAATTTCTCCCCATGTCATTAAGCAGGTCTCTGAGTATCGAGAGTGAGATGAACGTTTGAGATAAAAACGTTGTGGTAAACGTTTTTGAGATATGTGAACGTTTCTTACGTCCTCACATGTATGAATATATGTCCAAAGACAATAACAGCACTCTCAGACATAAAGTACATGATTTACTTTACGCACAAATAAGATGAACAAAGCACCAATGTACCCAAATATTTATATCCATTCACACACAAACGTTCGTATACATTAACATATATAAACCCATACATACGCGCGTGCACACGCACACACACACACACACACACACACACACACACACACACACACACACACACACACACACACACACACACACACACACACACACACACACACACACACACACACACACACACACACACACACACACACACACACGAGTCATAAAGTAGACGGTATTAGTAAAGATTAGAGGTATTTTGAACCCAAATTAAAAAGATAAAGTGTGAGATTCTGTAGCATCTGAAGATAGGTGGTTGAAGGAATTGGCTCTGTGTTATCTAAGGAATATACTGTATGTTAACCGGAAGAACAAAACCCGAATTTAAAAGAAGCTGAGTACAGGAGGTGAATACATAAGATGGATGCTTTGGGTGTATGGAGGACAGAATGATAAATAATTCAAGGGTAGAAGTAGGATGAAATGAGGATGAGTCTGGTGTTTACCTGAGAGCTTGTCATGGTTGATTTACAGAATTGGAGAGAGGTGGATGTGATGATGTGCTCTCCTAGTGGTGCCCCTATGAACAGCTAGATGACTAATATTACTTTCAGATTCTTTTTATCCAAAAATAATTTGAAAAAACAAACATAAAATACAGAACAATTCTGGAAACTTTAGACATGTTTACCTGTTATCTTAGATTCTGTCCTCTATTTTTTTTCAATAACAACATTGCTGAGTTAACAATTGTGACCTTTGTGTTTAAGAATGAAAAAGAAAAAAAAAAGGAGGAAACAGACCAACGTATCTAATGCTTTACAACCGAAAACCGGCCTTGGAGCAAAGTTAACAAATCCTGACTTGGTGAGACACAAAACCCAAACTTTGAAAATGTCTGTAAAAGTTTATCGTGCCTTGCTTTACCAATCTTGCACCCTAACATGTATAATATATATATATATATATATATATATATATATATATATATATATATATATATATATATATACATATACAAATGCTTATTCCCCCTTAGAAGGGGGGTACCCAAAAAGAAAAAGGGCATAAAATCATTCCCACCCATTCCATCCCTGAATACACTCCACACCCCTCCACCCTCCCTCTCATCTTAGCACCTCCTGAATGACGGGTCATCCCTGCACCTTGTCCACTGCCCTGGGTCAGAAGCAGTGTCGCTTATATTTATATTTATATATATTTATATATATATATATATATATATAATATATATATTGATACAATTTACTTATTAATTTATTTCTTCATAATACCAGGCGATTCTAGTTAGTTAAATGATGTGAGTAAAATAGTACTAAATCATCAGAACTATCTTGAATGATATATTTGATACAGCATGTGTTAGTTAATATACTGTATCGTCATCCACCTGAAAAGGTGAATGTGGATCTTGGTTGTTCGGGGTTCATGATATAAAATTATTTAGTTTAATGGTTCATAGTTTATGGACCATGAATGATTACATTTACTGTAAAAGAAATTTCCAAAGAGTTAATCAACAGCAATACATAACAAGTGTAAGGTACGTGAGGTAACAGGTTGAGAATCTTAGGCTTAGATTATCAGATGTCAATCCCTCACTTCAGAGCTAGTGAACTGAATGAAATTTTCTATGGCTAGGAACAATAATGAATAAATAGATGAATTAATAGATAAACAAATAAACGAATAGATAAGTAAATAGATAAATCTATAAACAAATGAACAAAAATTAATAGATGAATTAATAGATAAATAAAGATATAAACAAATAGATGAGTAAATAAATAAATCTATTAACAAATGAATAATAAATGAATAAATCTATAAACAAATGAATAATAAATGAATAAATCTATAAACAAATGAATAATAAATAAATCTATAAACAAATGAATAATAAATAAATAAATCTATAAACAAATTAATAATAAATAGATAAATAAATGTATAAACAAAATGAATAGATAAATAAGTAATTTATTAAATGAGTAGACAGATTAATGAATGAACGGGTTAATGAATGAACTGGTTAATGAATAAATGAAACAAAACAGGAATAGATTAGATAAAATAGCATAATACAAAACAAAATAAAAGTAAGACAATACTAAATAAAATAGAAGAAAACAAACCAAAACGAAAAAGAAAATAAGCAAAATTACTCAAAACAAAATCAAATAGAAAAGAAATAAAAATACAATAAAATGAAAATAAGATAAAACAGAATATATTTTATAAAACGATAGTGAAGTAGATAAATTAAGATTATAAAATGTTTTCTTATGTCAGGGATGCTATTCTTATAAGATTTCTGCGAAGTCAGAAAGTCAAAGGACGGCCACACACGTGCAGTTTAAACTGACAGTTATAACTGAACAGCTGTAACTGTCAGTTTAAACTGCACGTGTGTGAGCACGTGCAGTTTAAACTGACAGTTATAACTGAACAGTTGTAACTGTCAGTTTAAACTGCACGTGTATTTGCCCCCTAAGAAAAGCTAATCTTCATTATCAACAAGATTAAGAATATGTTTTTGTTTTCGTTTTAGATTAACGACTTCAAATTTGGAACTGATTTCTATTTCTGAAAGGATTAAACAGCATTTCATAATTTGATCCTACTCTCCTAAACGTTGTTGTTTTGTTACCACGCCAGATCAAAGGTACTGTTATTGCCCTCGCATAGTCATGGGTTCGATTCCCGCACTACTCTTCGATTCCCTACAATGACTGAGTATTATCTGCCCCAAAGCGCATAATAGGGCAAAGGTGACGACTTGAGTTATAGCTTCTCAGCGCCTCCTGGCGTAGTCTCCTCACTATCATCTTTTCATTAAGCAACAAGTGGTTTCTGGCAATAATTAGCGCAGTCACCATTTTGTGAACTCAGTGGCACAATCCTGGGAGAGATAGAATTCATTCCCATTGGGTGCCTTCCTCCGTTTCAGGGACTTTGAAAAATTTCCCACTGCCCTTAGGGTGATGTCTTTGCTTTGAGAATGCTGTTGTCCTCACAACATATGTCTTGATAATTTTTGACAGTATTGTATCATAGGTCAAGTTAAATGAAGTTTGCATAGCTTCTCTGAGCCTAGATAATCTTACATCATCTTAGCTTAGCTTAGTTTAAGTTAGTTTAGCTTAGCCTAGCCTAGCCTAGCCTAAGTTAGCTTAGCTTAGCTTAACTTAGCCTACCTTAGTTTAGCTTAGCCTATTCTAGATAAACCTAGCCTAACCTAACCTAGCCTAAATTAGCTTAGCCTAGCCTAGCCTAGCCTGGCCTAACCTAACCTAACCTAACCTAGCCTAGCCTAAGTTAGCTTAGCTTAGCTTAGGCTTAGCTTATCTTAACTTAGCCTAGCCTAGTTTAGCTTAGCCTAGCCTAGATAAACCTAACCTAACCTAACCTAGCCTAGCCTTAGCTTAGCATAGCCTAGTTTAACCTACCTTAGCCTAAGTTAGAATAGTTTAGCTTAGTTAAGCTTAGTTTAGCTAAGATTAGCTAGTGTAGTGGCTCCAAAGTTAAAGTAGGGAACCCGTTGAGAAAATGTGTACAATCGATGATTCTCGACTTGGGCTGTGGAGTTATTTGAGCCTCTAAGAGTCCACGAACCTTGATACAATTTTGTATAATGGACATTTAATGTAACTGAGCTTTTGATGAACATTTCACAAGGTCCATTTATAGATACATAAGCCCCTTGAACCTACTTCACTTTCTATTCCTTCACTCTTAATATAATTTTGTATAATAGACATTTGATACGACTGATCTTATGATGAACTCTCCACAAGGTTCGTTTATAGATACACATGACTCTTGGACGTTCTTCTCCTTCTATTCCTTCACCCTCGTCCCCTTCTCGAAGGAGGAGAGAACCTTTCTTGAGGAAGTTCGAAGAAAACGGGGGTTGGACGCAAACTCTGCCCTCCAGGTCGCTGCCGCCCTTTCCCTGAGGAGACAAACATGGCCGCCATTTCCGCTTGTTTGTCTTCTTCGCCTCTTCTGTCTTCCCTTCGTGGTTCTTCTCAGACGGTAATACGGCTTTGTCCTTTATGTTGTTTTGAGGTTTTAAAAGATTCCCGTAGAAGGTAACCAATGTTGTTCATCGTTTTTTTTTTTTTTCAACAACCACGGTTGTCTGTTATTTCTACCAACACACATCAACACCCACACACACGCACACAGTAGAAATTCCGCTTACAATACATAATACAAGTTTAAACCTATAAAATACAAAATAGTCTCACAACAACTTAATATTAAGGACGCGACGTCACGCATTTTTATGAAATGCAGAAACTCGTGATGTTATGTCGTCGTTTCTTACACCCGGACACCTCTAGGTTATGGAACACTATGAATCAAAATGAAATAAAATTTCACCTTCCTTTATATGTGCATTACATATATATATAGATATATATATATATATATATATATATATATATATATATATATATATATATATATATATATAGAATATGTCTGTGTGTATATGTATGTGTAGGCATATATGTGTGTGTATATGTATTATATGTGTGTGTGTATATGTATATATATATGTATATATATATATATATATGTGTGTGTGTGTGTGTGTGTGTAAATATACACAAGATCATCAATGCATCTGCTGCTATTTTCTTCAGTGGAAACTCGTATATGTTTACATGTATATGTTTTTATGTATGCTTATATACACACATAAAAACACAACTGAGCATGTATATGAGTGTCTGTTTATTCATACACGCACACACAAACGCACACGATCGGTAACGCCATGCTCAAAAGCACACATACATACACACATAAGCACAAACACACAAACACGCACACATAACCACACGCACACATAACCACACACACACACACACACACACACACACACACACACACACACACACACACACACACACACACACACACACACACACACACACACACACACACACACACACACACACACACACACACACACACACACACACAAATACGGATACACTGTAAATACTACACGTGTTTTAGGTTACACATTCCTATTCATTTGCTATCAAATAGAAAAAACAAGTTTGATACAATAATGAGTCTATACTCTCGTTTAGGAACAGGGTATCTTTACTTGACAAAAAACGCTGATTACTGGAATCTGTTTGTGCTATTCTTCTCCATTTTCTATTTCATTATTCATTTGTCTCTTTATCCTTTGTTTTCATTAGAAAAATGTCAATAAAGGACATTTCTAGTCCCTCGCCCGAATTTACCTCCTCTGCATACATGATGACGTTTCTCGTGTACGTAAATTCTTGTTAAACAAAGTTTATTTGACATGTTTTTTTTGTCTAGAATATTTTGAATTACGTGCTTGGGTTATGATAATGGAGGAGGCAAGTTTGTGTCGTATTGTGTCGGAAACAATACGTCAGTTTGCGTCGGAGGAAATACGCACATGTATATAGATACACTCATATGTGAAGATATACGAGTTTTATATACATATTCAGTAAGCATATACATTCAAATGTACCATATACGTACTGTATACGTAATACAGAAATGATGTAAATATCCATAGGATTCATATACATATGAAAAAATTGTAGTTAGAATAAGGAGTTGAAAACAAAAATAGAATTAAACAAAAATAAAAAATAAACTTTTAAAGAGAAATTGTCCTCCTTAAAAAAAATCCTTAAAAAATCCTTGAGTCAATAACTGTCTCAGAGAAACATGTTTCCAACAATATTGAACATTCTTCCTTCAGACACAAGAGACTTGGTTACAGCCAAAGACACTTCTTTGTAAACTTTGTTCTTGATTTGTGAAAAGCGGCCTCGTTTTCCTTCCTCAGCATTGCAAAACTAACTCTGTCGTCTTTAGACTTCGTTCTTATATCTTTAGATTTCGTTCAGGATAGACTCCAACCCTTAGGTTGCACTAGCGTGATGAAATCTTAATGCAGATTAAGATCTAAACCACATAAATACAGTTTTCAATTATAATTGCATATACGTGCAGACATACATTTAAATATTTATAAAAGAATGGGAACAGATTTTCGATGATACATATTTTATTAAAAGCGATATCATGTCTGTAGCTATTGAACTTATTTTTCGATTTCTAAATTTTTATAGTATTTCTTTTCTTTTAATTGGATGAGCGTAAACTAGGTTTCTATAACTTTCCATTTATATAGAAGTTTCGTCTTTAATAAGCTCTCCAAAGCTTGCCTAACCTTATGAGATCTGACCACATCTTAGCGCGCGCACACACACACACACACACACACACACACACACACACACACACACACACACACACACACACACACACACACACACACACACACACACACACACACACACTTATCAGTTTGCTTATTATAAGGCAAAGGCCGTACCATATGTTTAAGCTCATCCACTTGAAGAAAAAATAGTTATTAGAAAAACTGAGAATGTGAAAAAGAAGTTGAATAATTACAAGAATGGATTCGTATTTTAACACAACACACACACACACACACACACACACACACACACACACACACACACACACACACACACACACACACACACACACACACACACACACACAGTTGGTAGAGCGCTGAACTGGGAAGCAGAAGTGCTCCCAGTAGCCAGTTCGAATCCTGCCCAGGGCCGAAATTATTTCGGTATCGCTGTGCCTCGGGTCGTTACTCTGACTCTCGTGGGCGGGGAGTTGGGTGTGTGTGTGTGTGCAAGGTCATAGTATTACCCATAGATCGGACCTACGAGCTTTGAGCTCTCTTCCAGGAGGGAAATAGCTGTCGATCACGAGTCCAACACGTGATCCAAAGACCAAGTGAATGCACACACACACACACACACACACACACACACACACACACACACACACACACACACACACACACACACACACACACACACACACACACACACACACACACAAATATATATATACACATGAATATATGAATTCATGCGTACATACATACATATATACATACGTACACACATGAACATATGGACATACGAACATACATTAATACATACATACATACATACTTTACCAAAATACGCTTTCTCCCATATATAGAAGGTGTCCAGCCAAGGCATGCACTCACTCACCCTTCACCCATCCAACACCCATTTGTTGCTCCGTTGATCTTAGCTCGCTGTGGATGAATTCTGTACCCATCGCAGTGTGAGAAAGAAGAATTCCAAGTTCGTAATATTGAGAGTTATTTTATACAGTTAAAGTCCATGTGTAGATCAAGAACCGTGAACCTCTTCCTTCTTTGTACGTTCTAATAAGAATTACAAAGGATTATGAGGGATTACCGAGCAAGAGCATGCAGAAAGGAGACTTTTTGGTCCATAACTAGGTCGGGTGTGAAAAAAATAATGATAATAGATAAATAAACAAATGAATATATAAATGAATAAATGAAATAAATTGATGATTATAACAAACAGATAAATTATAATTAATAAGTTTTGATAAATAGGATAGAATAAAACAAATGGTTGGTATTAGAGCATATTTCTCACTTGTTTATATAAATGAATTTTAAAACTTCGAACTGTACTACATTGCTGCCTCTACAGGAAGTTTATTCCATTCATTAACTACATGGTTGGCAATGTTTTTTGTACACTATAACAATCATTGAAGAACTATTAGAACAAGAATATAATTTACGCAGCTTATCACGCCATATAATGAGGGATCATTATATATGGTGGATCCTGATTAGGGCCAAGACAAGATATGATGTTGTGTATGTTAAAGACAGATTGAACATTTTTAGAAGATCTGACATAGGATTCGAACCCTGACCCGTGCGTCGATAATCACGAGGCCAAGACGCTAGTGATCATGCTACATGGGATGGTTCAAAAGTCCTTTTGAACCATCCCATATAGCATGGTCGCTAGCGTCTTGGCCTCGTGATTATCGACGCACGGGTCAGGGTTCGAATCCCATGGCAGAGCTTCTAAAAATGTTCAATCTGTCTTTAACATACACAACTTGTCGGAGGGCTCGCCTAATACGGGGATTGGATGAAAATGAGACTAGATCTTCCAATGTTACGTGAAGCGTGGTCGGGGACTAGTACAGTCCTTTTGAACCATCCCATGTAGCATGGTCGCTAGCGTCTTGGCCTCGTGATTATCGACGCACGGGTCAGGGTTCAAATCCCATGGCAGAGCTTCTAAAAATGTTGAAGATATGATGTGTAAACACGTTATCACACTGGGCTATTTTTCCCTCAACCGTAGAAGCAGATTTAGAGCTTTCGGGAAGATATCTGATATACTATAGGAATATACGAGTAATTTCCCTCCAGCATATTAGATAACATCCTATGCAAATTATTGAGAAAACAAAATAGTTTGTCAGTGATTTTAATGCGGAAAATGTTGTGGAGCTTATGTACAATCGATGAATTGGATGTTGGAGGAAAAATAGGCCAGTATGATAACACTTTAAGGGGGGAAGACATTGTCTCAGCTCTTTTTATTTTTGTTCTACAAAGAATTAAGCTCCGATTTTCTCTTGGCTACAGCTTATACAGTCTACTCGGATGAAAAACTAAGACCTCTTAGATAGCAACAACGTCAGGTGATTGGCTTGATCTGTTGCCATAAAGCGAGGATAACTTTTCTCAGATCTTTTGAAAAAGATAATAAGGATCTGAGTATTGAATATCAAAACTTTTTGGCATTTCAGAGGACGTTTGACAGAAAAATGGAACGAGGTCACATGTCAATTGTATAAGAATGAGAATGGGGGAGGGCAGAAAGAGAGTACGATATATATATATATATATATATATATATATATATATATATATATATATATATATATATATATATAGAGAGAGAGAGAGAGAGAGAGAGAGAGGTGAGAGAGAGAGAGAGAGAGAGAGAGAGAGAGAGAGAGAGAGAGAGAGAGAGGGTGAGAGAGAAAGGGTGTAAGAGAGAAAGAGAGGGTAAGAGAGAGAGAGAAAGCAAGAGAGTATGAGAGAAAGAGTGTACGAGAGAAAGAGGGAGCACTAGAAAGAGAAATAGTACGAGAGTGAAAAGAGAAAGAGAAAGAGAGTGAGTACAAGAGAGAGAGAGTACGAGAGAGAAAGGTAAAGAGAGAGAGAGAGAGAGAGAGAGAGAGAGAGAGAGAGAGAGAGAGAGAGAGAGAGAGAGAGAGAGAGAACGAGAATTTGTTCTTGATTTTGAACGTCTATTGTTATTGTTTTTGTTCACAGTAGAATTATTTTATAATTGTGATGTGCTCTGCCAACTTTTGAACATAACTCTGTCTTTGATATAACCAAATATAATGATGCGTTAAAAAGTAAAGAAAATTGTCAGTAAAGTTTTTGATTACCAAATTTTTCGTTTCTTCTTTGATCGTTTGAATGTTTCAACGTGCTTAGGTGTTCATCTTAACAAAGTAATGGCGTATATTGATTAAACAGAATAACAAGATAGTTGATACCTTTTTGAACATAATTTTTTTTTTATATCAAATTCATATACCAAATACTTCTCCCCCCTTATGAGACTCTCGCTTAAATAAATTTGTTTTTGAGTAAATTGATAAAACGTGTGAATGGACACCAACAGAATTGTCATCTATTTGTTAAATTTTTCAAAAGAATGATGATATTTTATTTGAAGTCTTTATCAACCAGAAGATATCTTACTATTTCTTTTTGTATTTATTTCATTTCATAACTTTGGGTCACCTTTTTCGTTTGGAGTGCAGGAAGTGTTTATTTCTATTTTTTCCATGGAAGTGATAGAATTTTTTTTTCTTTAGTTTTTATAAAGCAAAAAATATCTTGATAGTTTGGTTTTTCATTATATTTAGTTCGTTTTAAAACTTTTGAGTGACCTTTTTTGTCTGCAATGTAGGGATTTTTTTTTCATGGTAATGATAAAATTTTCATTTTGAGTCCATCAGCCAAAAAATCCCTTGATTGTTTGATCTTTCTTTGTTTTCGTTTCATTTGATAACATTGGGTGATGTCGACATTTTCGTTTGGAATGCAGGAAGCCTTTATTTATTATTTCCATGGTAATGATAAACTTTTACTTGGACTCTTTATAAACAAAAAGAAAAAAAATCTCGCGATAGTTTGACCTTTCATTGTATTTATTTCATTTTATAACTTTGAGTGATGTCATTCTTGTTTGGAATCCAGGCATTGTTCTACTCAGACGTGCCTGACATGTTCCCTTCAAAGGAAGCAAGGGACTGGTTGCTGGGCAAGAATCACTCAACCCTGCAATCGATTTTCAACTTCAGGAAGTCGATCTATGCAATATAGGCCGCTGACCAAGAACCCTATATCAAATTTTGAAAAATTGAACACGGAAGATGTGGAGGAACTCTGATGCATAGAGCCAATGCATCTAAGGACGTTTTTAGATTGAATCCTGAAGGTGTAGATGAACTTTGGTCCTTACTACGAATGCACCTAAGGATGTTGTTAGATTCATAAAATTGTTGGCAATCTTGTGATGGTCATATAACACAGAGTGCAATGTTGGTCGTCCATGTGTACAATGTTGCCAAATACCTAGGAAATAATCTCATTGAAATATAAGAAAAATAAAGGACAGCAGTCTCTATGCATCTATTGTATGAATGATGTGCATGCGTGTGTATATGTATGTGTGCATACATGTATAAGTGTATGTATATCTAAGCAAATAGTACATGTACATACATAATCTATGGATATATGGGCATAGTAATCCAAAATGTAATTTCTCATTTTCAAGGGTCATAATAGAATATATATATATATATATATATATATATATATATATATATATATATATATATATATATATATATATATATTGACGTAAGTGGAGTAGGAAACAAATGAGTTTTAGTCTGAGTTTATTCCTGACTACTTTCGCAGTTATGTTTTGAAAACGCATACCTGCGAAACTAGTCAGGAATAAACTCAGACTATGATTCCTGTGTTTCCTACTCCACTTACGTCAACCCGTCAGAATATCGAGATACACGCCCACACCCACACACGCACATACACGCACACACACACACACACACACACACACACACACACACACACACACACACACACACACACACACACACACACACACACACACACACACACACACACACACACACACATTGAATTTGATGTTATAGAATGTTATGTAATGGGAAATAGATCACAAATTACCATTTTTAGATATCTTAATAATTAGAAATTCGGAGTCTTTATCGTTTACAGTTTATAGGAAGCCCACCCATACAGGGAACTACCTTCAATTCTTTAGCTATCATTTAGATAAAATAAAATATAGTGTCGCTTCTGGCCTATTTTTACGTGCTTTGAGAATATGCAGTTCACAAAATTTAGACATGGAATTAATGTCAGTAAGAAATCAATTAACAAAATTAGTTTTTTTTTATAAATCTGATTTCCATTCCACTATGAATTACAAGTGGGATAATTGTTTCATGAAATTAACATATGATAAATCAATCAATTATATATCTCAATTATTACCAAAAGAAAATGTCAATTTCATCTTCAATTATCCCAATAATTTGTTCAGTAAAGTTGTCAGAGTACATCACAGATTAAAGAGTAATACAACTCCTGGAGTTTACAAGTTATCTTGTTTAGATTGCAATGATGTATATTGGGGAAAAAAGGGTAGAGATCTCACCACTAGGATCAAAGAGCACAAGAACTTTGTCAAATATGGGCAAGAAAACTCAGCCGTATTTCAGCATGTCGCTGATAAACACCATCGAATAAATTGGGACGACGCTGAAATAATTTACAAATCTAAATGCAGTTTTAGAAGAAAAATAATAGAATCCTCTTTAATAAACCATTTTCCTAATCATAATATTTCCAATGGCCAATGGTAACCAGATTGTATAAGTTCCTTAGCTATGAATAGACTGTTACCCTCTACATTAACAGTGGACAAAATATTACATTCACACACTACACACAGTCTCGCAGGTAAATACGAAGTAGAACGTACTGATTTGAGTTAGAAAGGATCATTCTGTAATCCCATTGGCTGAAGATCTTCAAACGTTTAGTTGAATTCGTTTGACGATGTGTAAAACGTCGGCTCCCCTTCGCTTAATATAAAAGGGTCGGAGCCTAGGACGACAATAGTAGAAGCGGAAGCAGAGTAGAGACCATACAAAGACACACAGAGAGACATCGAGAGGAGAAGCAGATCCAGAAAGAGAAAAGAACAGAGGAGACAAGAAAAGAAGCTGAATCTCAAGGCCCATATGAATCTACGTAGAATTATCTACAAATCGTCGATTTACGAAAACTCCATATTCCTTTGGAACATTCCTAACAGGCCGTCTCCAATAGCGAAGTGTTCTGACCTTCGTTCTCTGATATCTTCGGACATCTCCATATTGTTACTGGACTACGAGCGAAATGTACAGCCTTCGTGGATTTCCCGATTTATATCGGAGGTTTCCATACTAGTCCTGGACTACGAGCGACTCGAAATTCTCTGTTATTTTCTTAATTACGAAACGTCATCAAATATCTGACGTGTTCCCGACTACCAGAAGCTTCACCTACCAGAAGAACTACCCGAAGCTTCCCCTACCAGAAGTCATCGTTCATCTCAAACCACCCACTCGTCCCCTTTGACGGACGAAATATCTCTGTTTTGGGATCCTCTAATATTAGAAACTCTGTCATACTCAAAAGAAAATTGCATTTACCAGAAATACTTCTAGTAGTTTAGTATATCTTGAAAATTAGCTTTTGGTCTGATTAATGAATTTTTAAGAATCATATTCCCGGTGAATAGATTTATTTTTCTAATGCAGTTAAATCTATAGTAAAAGCAAGGCTCTATATAATTGTACAAAATAAGGAGACATTTTCCAGTCGTAATTCTTCATCTTAACAGTTCTTGAAAAATAGATAAAAAGATCTGTAATAGAAATATTCGTAATAAAAAAAAATATATATATTTGACATGAATATCCAAAATACAGTGTGAATAATAAGGATGATATTTTCTTAATCAGCAAACGAGTTTTTGTTCACGCTGTGAACTGTGATTGTCAACGTGTTAATGAAGAGATCTGTGTTTCTTAGAACTTCGTTTTTTTTTTTTGATGCATTTTCAGTATTTGCTCCTCCAATGTACACAAACTTTTTTTCTGTCTGTACGACTCCGAATAATGAGGAGGGAGGGTGAGGGTGAGGAGAGGGAAAAGGGGAGGGGGTAGGAGACGTGGGAAGGTGAGTATAAGATGGAAGAGGGAGAATGAGGAGGAGGGGGGAGGAGAAGAGGGAGGAAGATCGTGGGAGGGGAAGGGGAAGAGGGGAGAGGATTGGGAGAAGTGAAGAGGAGGAAGGAAGGGGAGGGGGAATGGGAAGGGAGGGTGAGGGGAGGAGAAGAGGGAGGAAAGGAAGGGAGAAAGTGAGATTGGGGAGGGAGAGAGGAAGAGGGAGGAAAGGGGGGCAAATGGGAAGGGAGAGTGGGAGGACAAGAGGGAGCAAGGGATGGGAGAAAGTTTAAAGGGAGTGGGAGAAGAAGAAGAGGAAGGAAGGGAGGGGAGGAGAAATGGGTAAGGGGGAGGAAAAGAGGGAAGGGAGGAGGAAGAAGAAGGAAAAAGGGAGGAAGAAAGAGGAGGAGGGAGAGGGGAGGAGAAGAGAGAGGAAAGGGGAAAGGGATAAGGGTTGTAGGAGAAGAGGGAGGGAGGGGGGAAGGGAAGAAGGAAGAGACAGGAGGGTGAGGGAAAGGAAGGGGAGGGGGAGGGGAGGAATAGGAGAAGGAGAAGAGAGAGAAGGGTAGGGAGTGGGGAAAATGGGATGGAGACGGTCAGAGTGAGCAATGGGAGGGGGGGGAAGGGCAAGGGAGAGGGGAAGAGGGAGGAAAGGGAGGTAGAAAGGGGGGTAAAGGAAGGTAAGGGAGAGGAGGAGAGGGAGGAAGGGAGAGAGGGAGGGAAAGGGGGGTTTGTGAGGGGCAGAAGAAGAGGGAGGAAAGGGAAGGGTGGGAGGAGGATTGGTAAGGGGAGGAGAGGAGGGGGAGGAGAAGAGGGGAGAGGAGAGGTGGGGGAGGAGAGGGGGGAGGAGAGGAGGGGGAGGAGAGGAGTGGGGAGGAGAGGAGGGGGGAGGAGAGGAGGGGGAGGAGAGGAGGGGGGAGGGCAGGAGGGGAGAGGAGAGGAGGGGGGAGGAAGGGTAAGGGTAAAGGGGGGAGGTAATAAGTCAGGAAGGAGATTTATTGACGTGCGGAAGAGACAGGCGTGAAAAGAGAGCTACTTTGCCAACTCCTGGAGAAACATACCGCTGCCCAACGGACGCAGACCACTGTTTGATGAACGACTTAGCAAGAGAGAAAATTAAGAGAAAATGTATCTGAAG
>NC_134782.1:18927370-18932370 GCF_046742065.1 Oratosquilla oratoria
TTTCATAGAAAGAAAAATTATATTCTGGAGGAAATGAACAAATCAAATAACTATTCAAGAGGCAGCTAAATAAAATCACCTGGCGACAACGAGAGTGATTACATCGCGTGGCGAAAGCCAGAATAAAGACTGAAAAGAACATAACTTCATTTAAACAGCTCTGAGAACGGGAGTGCTTATTGCTGAAAAGGTTTCGAAGACTCTTGTTGGAATTGTCATCGCCATGGGCCACGCGCATTTCATGGACGTCATTTCTGTTTTCTTTGCAATAGTAACTGCAATTAGCCTTGCAATGGCACAGTAAACAATTAAACATTCGACTAACGAGGGGATGTACATGGAATGACCCAACGACAGCCTGAATAAAGGGAATTTGCAACACTGAACAGAAAGGATTAATCAAAATCAACTCTACTGTCCCTACTACATAAGAGTGTCTCAATGAGATAATGTAGTAGGTATTGGATTCTTCCTAACTTGATATAATTGTTCTGTGTCTTCCACAATATAACCTATGGATGTATAGTGTCTATGTCTAGATCCCCCATAGGTCAGTGTTTTGTTGTGCAGTCCATTTCAAGGACTAGTCGTCAGTCACAAGAAAATTCTTTGGAGGATCTACTGAAAATATTGGACTTCAATTAATATTTCTTTGTTGCTTTCTTCCAACTCAACGTTTCTCCTTTCCAGAACCTTTGAAAGGGCAAAAGTGAAAATGTTAAATGTTATTATGAATGTGAGACTTTTGTATATGAAATGCCTGATATATATATATATATATATATATATATATATATATATATATATATACATTATATATATATATAAGTAAAAAAAACTTTTGTATATGAAATGCCTGATATATATATATATATATATATATATATATATATGTATATATATATAATATATGTATATATGTAAGTAAAGATTGACAAATATAGAGGTGAAATGGTAAAATTAAGAGTTAAGGCTAGCGTAGTGAGTTTATTCAGAACCAGAGGTTTCGACCCCTAGGGTCTTCCTCAGTGGGCTCATTATATATATATATATATATATATATATATGTGTATATGTATGTATTTATATATTTATATATACATATATATATATATATATATGCATATATATATATATACATATATATATGTATATATATATATATATATGTATATATATATATATATATATCCCGTCACTACCCTCGTCATCATGGTGTAGTCCCGAGGAGATGGCAGTCGTTCCCCGGACAAAGACAAAGATCTCAATCAAGTTTGACTAATCGTACACACACACACACACACACACACACACACAATTCACACAACTGGATATCAAGGATATAGATTAAGTTGGAACTGCATATGAATTTGAGTAGTATGTTTGAAAATTAAAGAATAGGAGACGGGACCCAACGAGTGTTGCTTCTCTCCTGTATACTACAATTAGGTAAATGAACACACACACACACACACACACACACACACACACACACACACACACACACACACACACACACACACACACACACACACACACACACACACACTACACAGCTTTTCTTCATGCTGAAGTAAGGAAAAAACCTCTTTATTCAGATTACATCTTTCCGTGTCACAGACTCCGTACTGACCTGCTATATCAGGTCACTGACCTGCTATATCAGGTCACTGACCTACCCTGTTTTCATCATATGATCAGTATCTTGCCTGGTTATCAATCCTGGACATCGCTTGACTACCAGACACGGATGATATTTTTCTCAGTTATTTTAAGGGGATTAAACTGGATTACCATATATGGACATTGAACTCTCAGGCTACTGTATAAGGGGAATGAGCTCTTCTGTGACCTTATCACATCAGTGAACTCTCTGGGTGGATTATACTTTGTATGATGCTACTTATCTCAGAGATTTTCTCATTAGGTAATGGTAATTCCCACTACAGGAGCGGCTGGTTGGTTGACTGACTGACTGACTAGCTGACTGACCGAATAACTGACTGACTGACTGAATAACTGACTCTTTTGCTGACTGGCTGGCTTACTGACTGACTGACTGACTGAATAACTGGCTCTTTGCTGACTGACTGGCTGACTGATTCACTGACTCACTGACTGATTGGCTGACTAACTGATTGACTGACTCACTCACTAACTGACTGACTCACTCACTCACTAACTGACTGACTGACTGACTGACTGACTCTCTGAGTGACTTACTGAATAATTGATTGGTTAACAACTGACTGGCTGACTAACTGGGTCTTTGGCTGACTGACTGACTGACTGACTGACTCTCTGAGTGACTTACTAAATAATTGATTGGTTAACAACTGACTGGCTGACTAACTGGGTCTTTGGCTGACTGAATGACTGATAGGCTGAGAGACATATTGACTGACTGGTTGACTAACTGACTGACTGTTTGTCTGACTGACTGACTGGATGACTAACTGAATGACTGATTGACTGACGGATTGACTGACTTACTGACTGACTCTCTGGCTGACTGATTGACCCGCTGATTGGCTGGCTGATTCCTACTGACTTAATTAATTAATTAATTAATTAGTTAATTAATTATTGTAAGAATCAATGAACGAATGAGTGAATGAATGTACAAATAAATAAACGAGTGAAAGTAAAATGAACGGAAGCAATTAGAAACATAAAATACATCACAATGAATAAATTAAGAACGAATGAATGAATAAATGAACAAATGAATGAATGAATTGTATACATAACTATATAGCTAGCACCGACACACACACACACACACACACACACACACACACACACACACACACACACACACACACACGAACAAACATACGAACACACACGAACAAACATACGAACACACACGCGCACACACACACACACACACACACACACACACACACACACACACACACACACACACACACACACACACACACTCACACACACACACACACACACACACACACACACACACACACACACACACACACACACACACACACACACACACACACACACACACACACACACACACACACACACACACACACACACACACACACACACACAC
Source organism: Oratosquilla oratoria (assembly GCF_046742065.1). Lineage (NCBI taxonomy): Eukaryota > Metazoa > Arthropoda > Malacostraca > Stomatopoda > Squillidae > Oratosquilla > Oratosquilla oratoria. The sequence continues at coordinate 18,930,450 of NC_134782.1, forward strand.
ACACACACACACACACACACACACACACACACACACACACACACACCAGCCTCACCTACCTCATTCCAGGATTCAGAGGAGGCAAACAAGGGCTAAGTGATGCGACACTCCGTTTCTCTCCTCCTTCCTCAACCTAGCGGCCTCACTACATTTGTCTGTTTTTCATTTTTTGTATATATTCATTGAGTAAATACCAGTTTGAAGATCATTCATATTTTATTAACATTACAACTGTAGATTTAAGAGCTTTACTGTCTAGTAGTTACTTTAGGGTTATTGGGAGGGCTACTAGAACATATCTCCGCATTTTCTTTAAGTACTTATGGGATAAATTGTTACAATATGGGAATTATTAATATACGAAAGTGTTTAAGGATGCGCATACCTTTCGTATAGAGAGGATTTTCTTTTGGGATAAATTGCTTCATTATGCGATTTAGCTATATACGAAAATGTTTAAAGGTACGTATACATGTCGTATATGGGGGATTTCCTTGACACATAACAGGGTGATGCAAAGTAGACCGCTTGGAAAAAGAAACTAACGAAGGAGAGCGCTTTCGTATATTACATCTTCAGAGCAAAAAGTACATAGTTGAATAGAAATACATAGTTTATACATACATGAAGAAGGAACAAGGACAGTTTTCATAAGAGTAGAGGACATTTAACCTTGTTCCTTCTTGTACATATAAACTATGTATTTCTATTCAACTATGTACCTTTTGCACTGAAGATGTAATATACGAAAGCGCTCTGCTTCGGTAGTTTCTTTTTCTAAGTGGTTAGTAAGAAGTGTAGATTACCTTATAGTAGTTGTAGTAGACACAAAGGTCAGTAATTACTCTCACCTCCTCCTTCCCCCTCCCCCCTTTCTTTTTCTTTTCGTCATATTGACCTTTATCTTAACTTTGTAACATTTCTCCTCTGCGGGACCAAGAAGGAGATTTCTAAGAACGTCTGAACTATTAACGTGGGAGGCTTGATCCTTCAGCAGTGTGTGTAAGTTTATGTGCATGTGTGTGTGTGTGTATGTGTGTATATTTTTGTATGTGTGTGTGTTTATGTGTATGTGTGTGTGTTATGTGTGTGTATATTTATGTGTGTGTATGTTTATGTGTATGTATGTGAGAGCATGTGTGTGTATATTTGTGTGTGTGTGCGTACGAATGTGTATACGTGTGTGCGTGTGCTTGATGTATGTGCGTTTGTGTGAGTATCTGTGTATGTGCGTGTGTGTGTGTGTATATGTGTACACACGTACGTACAGGTGACCTTCCACAAGCTTACCAGACACAGAAGCCATTTCCTTCATCATGAATTGTTTTTGCCGTAAAGACACGGATTCACCATTTCCAGGATTTCCGATTGTATTTACCGGACACAAAGCTCAACCATCAAATATTCGGAATATTGGTTCACTTTCAGCTTCTAATTCTCCTTGAGTGAATGAAATCTTCCATAGAGTAAAGAATAAAATCAGTAAAAGGAAACTTGAGAACTTACGTCAGGTGAATAAAATTAATGAATTTGAGGGATTTCTCGAGGTTATTTCGAGAGAAATTTTGTTCCTTTCGTTACGGAGGGGGTTGCCAATTTCTGAATAAAATTGCTTGGCGGCAACTAGTAGAAACGTCAAAAAGAATGACCAAGTACTTTTTGATTTTGTTTTGTTTTAGTAAAGTCTGTTCCTGTTACCTTGTCAGTGCCAACACACACACACACACACACACACACACACACACACACACACACACACACACACACACACACACACACACACACACACACACACACAACACACAAATATATATATATATATATATATATATAATTTTTATGTATATGTATACATATATACATATGTATACATATATATATACATACATATATATATATATGTATATATATATATATATGT
>NC_134782.1:18944870-18949870 GCF_046742065.1 Oratosquilla oratoria
TTTCAACTTGTCACAATCTCTCGACATATATATATATATATATATATATATATATATATATATATATATATATATATATATATATGTTTATAGCATCTACAAAAAACATTTATTTTTTGTGTCATAATCAATTGTTCCATTGATAAAGTGTCACAGCCACTGAGAGTAGCGTCACAGACACAGGTACGGGCTTGGCACCAAGGACATGACGGGCACATGTTGTCCTTAAGCTCATTTGGCTTCGTGGCCATAGACTGTAAAACGCGAACGTTAAGAAGCGGCCAACTTTTAACAGAGTTAGGTAATCTGAGATCGGTTTTGAAAAAAGGGAGGAAGAGAGGGAGAGGGAGGGGAAGGAGAGAGGAGAGAGAAGGGAGGAGGGAGGTAGGAACGAAAGGGAAATAGAGAGGAGAGGAAGGAAAGAGTTAAAGAGGGAGACGGATGGATAGATGAAATGATAGAGAGATAGAGAGACAAATCGATAGTTATATAGACTGATAAATAGAGAAATAGGTGAATAGATAGGTAGGTAGATAAATAGGTAGATAAATGAATAAATACAATTGAATAAATTAATAAACTAGTAAATAACTAACTAAATGAATCAACTAACTAAATGAATCATCGTCGTCATCATCATCATCATCATCATCATCATCATCATCATCATCATCATCATCATCATCACCACCATCACCACCATCACCACCATCACCACCATCACCACCATCACCACCACCATCACCACCATCACCACCATCACCATCACCATCACCATCACCATCACCATCACCATCATCATCATCATCATCATCATCATCATCATCATCATCATCATCATTAATCATCATCATTCATCATCATTAATCATCATCATTAATCATCATTTGTTACTATTGTAATTATTATCATTATTCAATTCATATTCTTTCATTTTTTCTCATCAATCTTTAATATTTTTCTGAGGATAGTGTCAGATGGCTACATTTAGTAGCATGGAGGCTTTTCAGACTTCTAGGCCTAAACAATTTGTATGATTTCTCACCCGTTATTACGTTTATGAATGTTCTACAAACAAACAAACAAATAAACAAACAAGAAAACAAACAATGACAACAGCAGTGACGATAACGATGACAACGACGACGAAGCTGACCTAGACGACAAAGGCGACGAAAAAGCTATGACGAGGTAATGGCGACAGCACTTCAGTGTTAAAAAAGAAAATAATAATAAATAAAATGAAATAGATAAATAAATAAATAAAATAAAATAGATAAATAAATAAATAAAATAAAATAGATAAATAAATAAATAAAATAAAATAGATAAATAAATAAATAAAAAGAGAGAAAATGATATATATGTACACAACAATTACGCATGAGATTGAATGTTTAAACTATAAATTACGTAACACAATATCTCTTAGAATTGTTCTTCCTCTCCTCTGGCCGACCCTCAACACAACCAGCATCGTGCTGACCTCACATTTCTCTCTATTATCCTTTCCATATTGTCTCTCCCTCTTTTTGAAGTGCTCTCTAGTACTCCTCTTTTTATCCTCCTCCATATTTTGTATTGAAATCTAATTTTTTGTAATATCAATAATATAATTTGTAGCTACTCGTTACTTTACCTTTCTAATTGCGAAACAAAAGCAATTGTGTGCGTGTGTGTGTGTGTGTGTGTGTGTGTGTGTGTGTGTGTGTGTGTGTGTGTGTGTGTGTGTGTGTGTGTGTGTGTGTGTTATTCACCATGGTCTTGGATCACGTGCTGGATCGTGATCGACATTTAATAACTTCCCGAATACGATCTCAGAGCTCGTATGACCGAATTATGGGTAAAACTGTGACTTACACGCACACAACTCCCCGCCCACGAGAGTTGAAATAACAACCCACAGCGCAGCGATACTGAAATAATTTCAGCCCTAGGCGGGATTAGAACCCGGACCGCCGTAGTGGCAGGCGGGGAGTCTAACCACTGCGCCACGAGTGTGTGTGTGTGTGTGTGTGTGTGTGTGTGTGTGTGTGTGTGTGTGTGTGTGTGTGTGTGTGTGTGTGTGTGTGTGTGTGTGTGTGTGTGTGTGTGTGTGTGTGCGTGTGATGAGGGAAACCCGCTGTCAAGCGAAATAGTTGACCTACCGTCATGTACCCTTTCACTTCAATTCACCACATCTAGCTTTGTTCAGCAGTGAATTGATTAGATGGCTGAATGGTTGATTGATTGGTTTGATGGTTGGTTGGCCGGTTGACTGGTTAATGGATGATTGGGTAATTGGTTTGTTGGCTGGATGATTGGTTGACTGGTTGATTGGATGGTTGGTTGACTGGTTAATTGGTTGGTTGGTTAATTGGTTGATTGGTTGGTTCGTTAACCGGTTGGTTGGCAGGTTGAGTGGTTAATTAGTTGATTGGATAATTGGTTGATTGGCCTTTTACTGTGTTGCTGTTGTCGTTGTTATTTTTGTTGTTGTCGTTATTTTGTCGTTATTTTTGTTGTAGTTATTTTTGTTGTTATTTTTGTCGTTGTTGTTGTTGTTATTTTTGTTGTTATTTTTGTTGTTGTTATTTTTGTTGTTATTTTTGTTGTTATTTTTGTTGTTATTTTTGTTGTTGTCGTTGTTATTTTTGTTGTTGCTGCTCTAGCTCCTCAAGACGTTAAATTTCTCCAGAAACCTTCTCCGTTCTTCCTCCATCACTGAACGAAGCGTCCCCGAGTTCCTCGTAACGAGAAGGCGTTGACTGAGGGAAAGGCCCGCTAACGAAGACATGCGATCTCCCGAAGTGAGTTCGGGAAACATTGGAGAACTCGAACTCAAACATTTGCTGCCGCAGAGGCGGTCAGTCTCCTGCAAGTGTCCACAATAACCCCAAGCGTCGTGAATGACGTTCCCAAAAGGATTTGAAACTACTACCTGAGGTCTTTGTGGTGTCCAATTCGAAGGGTCAGCAAACTACGATCCTGCTAAGTCATTCCATCCGGCTGAACGCCGTAGAGTACATGTCAGTTCTTTTTTGGTTAGTTCTCTGTAACTTTTCGGTAAATGAATATATTTGTTGTCTTTGTTTTTTGTGTTTGTATTTTTTTTGTATTTTGTATATTGTGTTTTGGTAGATAGATATGTTGGTTGTATATTTCTTGTGTATTTTGTATATTGTGTCTTGTTAAATAGATATGTTGGTTATCTGTTTTTTGTGTATTTTGTATATTGTGTATTGGTAAAAAGATATGTTAGTTGTCTATTTTTTGCGTGTTTTTTTGTATTGGTAAGTAGATATATTGGTTGTCTATTTTTGGTGTATTTCGTATATTTTGTATTGGTAAATAGATATGCTGGTTGTCTATTTTTTGCGTGTTTTGTATGTTGTGTATTGGTAAATAGATATGTTGGTTGCTTATTTTTTGTGTATTTGTTGTATTTTATTGATCAAAATAGTCACTCGGCCCACGTTTGTCGTTTTCTCAGTTGTTTGGTTATCCACGTTTTGTGTTTTGTTTTCTAAGTAAACTTATCATATATGAAACTGCATATATGATATTAATACGACATATATGATATTAATACATATTTCAGAGCTAGTTCTAGCTAACAATAAACTATTGTATTCACCAGAGAGGGTGATTCTTGTGTTGAAAATATTAAAATCATGTTAATATTACAAGTTAAAAGAACGAGACTGGTCGTAGATGGAAGTTCTTCTACCCGGAAGTTAAGAAATGGAAGTTTGACATTTCGAGAATTTTGTTTCAAAAATGATGGAAAGGTCGGCTTGACATCTATCATGCATTGGAATATAAAACACTTTAACGCCTGTCGGGAACTGGGAAGAGAAATCAAAAGAAAAGAAGAGTAAGCGCATGTATGCACACACGCACACAAAGAAACACATACATATATACATACGCTCGGACACACGCGCATAGAAATATATACACATACACAAACTTAAACATACGTATGCACACACAAACACACACACATACACAAACTTAAACATACGTATGCACACACAAACACACACATACGCAAACTTAAACATACTTATGCATACACAAACACACACACATACGCAAACTTAAACATGCTTATGCACATACAAACACACACACATACACAAACTCAAACATACTTATGCACACACACACACACACACACACACACACACACACACACACACACACACACACACACACACACACACACACACACACACACACACACACACACACACACACACACACACACACACACACACACACACACACACACACACACACACACACACACACACACACACACACACACACGAACACACACTTTCTTGTTTTTGATAATGACATTCATATCCGCAAGTACCTTGAAGAAATCCACGGAAGTTATCTGAGTTTTCTTCTCAAATCAATTCTCAAATCAATTCTCAAATCAATTCTCAAATCAATTCTCAAACCTTTCCCGGATCTCTACATTCTCACTCCTGATTGCCCCGGGAGACCGAAATAGTAACCAGACCCCTAAGTTGGCCTTAGACATGTGACCCAAACCAACTAGAAATATTTGTATTCCATCGCCAAGAACCAGCGCTTATATCCTTGAGAATAATATCAACCTATTCTAGTAAAGAGCAGCAATATGGTTGAATAAATCTTGTCTATATCACGATGTGACAAAAGGATATTTCATATATATATATATATATATATACATATATATATATATATATATGTATATATATATGTATATATATATATATTTATATATATGTATATATATATGTATATATATATGTATATATATATGTATATATATATGTATATATATATATTTATATATAATGTATATATATATATATATATATATATATATATATATATATATATATATATATATGTGTGTATATATGCGTAAGTAACCACTAGGAAAAGTATACTTACGCATTTGTGAACACACGCTCCTAGTGTTTTTATTGCATATGTATATATGTATATATATGTAT
>NC_134782.1:18954870-18962370 GCF_046742065.1 Oratosquilla oratoria
AGGTCGTATTGTGGGTCAACATGAAGGTGGACTTAGTCAATGCAAAATATCTGAAAATCTGTCAATGTCCCTTTCTAATATTAATATAGTGATCGTACAATTCACCAGAGAGGGCAAGAAGGGCACAACACCTCATTCAGGTCATCCCGGGCCCTCAGAAAGAACCTATCGTCTTGTCAAAAGAAATGTCAAAGAGGATCCACGTTGCAAGGACTCTGACATAGCAGCTCAAGCTGATGTCAGTCCCAGAACAGCTGTCAGGTATCTCCACAAACTGGGTTACTATGGCAGAGCTGTAAGAAGAAAACCACTCCTTTGTTCAGCCAATATCAAGCGCAGATAGGATTGGGCTGTTGAGATGGTGGAGAAACCTGTTCTCCTTTGGAGCACTCATTTTCTCTTGAGTCACGATTCGCATTATTTTCTGACGGTGGAAGGGTGTGGGTCTGGAGACTCTGTAGTCGTGAGTTTGACCTCAAAAGACTGCAGCCAACAGTGAAAAATGGGGACATTTCAATAATGGTGTGGTGTGCAATCTGGAGTGATGGTCGATCAGAGCTTGTGGAGTGTCAAGAAAACATCAATTTAGGAAAATATGTTTCTGTATTAAAGGAAGGACTCATTCCAATATTCTCCAGTGATAGAATGAGCAAAAATATCTTCCTATTTATGGAAGTGGAGCTCCTTGCCACACTGCTCAAGCAACACAAAATTGGCTGAGCCAAAATGGGATCAGGACACTTCCATGGCCAAGTCAGTCCCCGGATATGGACCCTATTGAACACCATTGGGACATATTAGACCGACAACTTTGCAAAAAGAACAGTAAGTCATCTTCAAAGCTCAAACTCTTAGACTATATATATATATATATATATATATATATATATATATTATATATATGTATGTATATATATATATATGTATGAATGTATATATATATATATAATATATATATATATATATAATGTGTGTGTGTGTTTGTATGTATGTATGATACTCAACAAAATGCATTCAGATCCATAACGATATCACTAAGAAAGTGGTGTTAAAAAAAACTCCACCAGAAGACGCTCAGTAGCTCCAGTCAAAGCCATCACTTTAGCCCTATGCGCCTGGAACGTAAGGACAGGTAACCGCCACTGCTGAAAACCAGAGAGACGTGCGGGACTCGAACCTACAACTAGGAGGATGCAAGACCAGAACATATCCGACTACCTTAAGGATGAAGAGTAGGAGGAAGAGGAGGTGGAGGTGTAGGCGGTTGTGGAGTTGGACGGAATTGTATCGAAATGGAGTATATATGGAGTGAAAAGAGGAGTGTGGACGAGACGGAACTCTGCGTGGAGGGTAGAGAGGGCTCGTAGAGAGAGAGAGAAGAGAGTGAAGAGAGGACCGGAGGGATGTAGGAGGGACGATGAGGATAGTGTTGCTTACCAGCACGTATCGGCTCTTGACACTTTGTTTAGAAATGGAAGCGAGTCAAGGGAGAAGGTGCGTCATCATGGGGCTGGAAGCGACGACCGGGGAAAGGAAGAAAAAAGAAAAGAAAAAGAAAAAGAAAAAGGAAAAAGAAAAAGGAAATGAAAAAGGAAAATGAAAGGTTAAAAGAAAGAATACTGGATTATTGGTGAAAGGGAGATTTAGTGTTTTGTTAACCATAGCTAGGGTTTCTATCCTATGGGGATATGTTGTAATGAAATGTAATGATGATAATGTTGATAATGATGATTATGATGATTATGATAATTGTAATAATGATAGTATTACTAGGGATTATAATAGTGATAAACAATGACAATAATGATAACGATAACAATATTAACGATAACAATAATAACGATAACAAACAATAATAACAATAACAAACAATAATAACGATAACAAACAATAATAACGATAACAAACAATAATAAGGATAACAAACAATAATAACGATAACAAACAATAATTAATATCAATAACAAATATTTTTAATAGTATTCGTGCTTGAATATAAAACTATCGTATGAGAAAGGAGAGAAAACGGATAGAAATAAAGGAGAGGAGAGGACGTAGACGACGTCAGAGAAGCAGATTCGAGGGCGTTGAAGGTCGTTGTGGAGACAATAACCTCGACAAGAAGAGCAGCGTTGTACTCAGAACGCGACTTCGTAGTTTAATGTGATGTGCTTTAGGATAATTCGCCCTACCAACGATGAGAATGTATAATTAAACACAGGGATACACGCCCGTGCTAGGTGCTCACACACGTACACACACACGCGCGCATACATACTCATACGCGCGCGCGTACACACACACACACACACACACACACACACACACACACACACACACACACACACACACACACACACACACACACACACACACACACACACACACACTACAGAAGAGACCTGAAAAAGAACAGCTTCCCACACAGAGTGATATATATATGGAACAAATTGGATGAAGAAATAGTGTGTGCAAACACAATACAACAATTTAAGAACAAACTTGATCTTGCGAGATACAAACAGGGGTCACCTTCCCGTATAATACAACTAGGTAAATACAACTAGGTAAATGCACACACACGCACAAACACACGCACAAACACACGCACAAACACACACACAAACACACACGCACAAACACACACGCACAAACACAAACACACACACAAACACACACACAAACACACAAAGACACACACACACACACACACACACACACACAAAGACACAAACACACACACACACACACACAAACACACACACACACACACACACGCAAACACGCAAAACACACACACACACACACACACACACACACACACACACACACACACACACACACACACACACACACACACACACACACACACACACACAAACCTCCTTGTCCACCTCGTGTGTGTGTGTATTCAAGCGTACGTGCTTGTGTGTGTTATTATATAACATGAAAAGACCTACGGTTTAGTAGGTGAACGTGCTTGATATGACATACGAGACGAATTCCAAGAGGTTCTTGTACAAAGCTCTGAATGTACTTTGTATAGGGAATTGTATGGTGAGCATAGACGATCCGAATGCTCAAGAGGCTCGCTGAGGCTTGGAGTAGATTTCCAGAGGGGACGGCGAGAAAATACATTAAAAGGATAAGAGGTCACCTGGAATATCTACTTAGTAATTGGACTCTAGAAAGGCTTCCTTGGGATGAATAGCACCGTACGAAAACACGAATAAGAAACCGTATACGAGGAATTCTTTAGTAGAGATTTCCTTGTGTAGGGTGCTTGATCAAAACAAAGAATCGATATTACGAATGTGGATGGTTCCATAAAAAAAAAACAATAATAAAATAAGGAAGTAAATAATATATATAAACATATATATATACATATATATATATATATATATATATATATATATATATATATACATAGGTATATACGTAGGTATATACATAGGTATATACAGAGGTTAATACATAGGTATATATATATGTATATATATATGTATATACACATATGTTCTACTGGGATTCAAACCTTCGCCTGAGCGGCTTGCTTCTTATAAGGCGAAGATTTTACCGTCACGCCATAATGTCATATTGACACAAATATGCATATGTATATAAATGTATGTATACACACACACACACACACACACACACACACACACACACACACACACACACACACACACACACACACACACACACACACACACACACACACACACACACACATATATATATTATATTATATATATATATATATAATGTATATACATATAACATCACTCTCGATTGTCTAGAATTAAGTTTATAAGTCTTGAATTGTAGAAGAGAAGGTTAAAGAACAGTGTTCTTTTTAAAGTTCATTCAAAATGTCTTGACTTTTTTTCCTATTATCTTAATTGAATTGAATGGTTTTAAACTAATATGGCCATTCTGTAGATCATTTCAGATAAGAAGATTTTTACTTCAATTTTTACATGTCAGAATATAAGAGAACGTTAAATTTGAAATATTAGGTCCAGTAACGCAGAATACAGAAGTATCTTTTTACAGAAATACGCAGCAACCATTGAATATTAAAAAAGAGAAAACATAGTTTGGAGTAGAGGTTGTATATCTCTAAAGAGAGAAATACTGAAGTCCACGAATATTGGAGAAATTAGTAAAAAAAAGATGATTTAAAGAAAATATGAAGACACCTATCAAGCCTTTCAATCAAAGACTGATCTCCCTTGAGGTGTTTAAGTCCTTTCACATCAGGGGACCCCGATATTAATGAAAAATTCTGCGTTGAATTCTCAAAAAGAAATGGGGAAACGAAAAAAAAGAAGAAAATAAAGTAAATGATTATGTAAATGGATAAATAGATGAATATATAGAAAAAATTGAATAAGATCAAACAAAGAAACAAAGAACAAAATAAAAACTAAATAATTGTAAACTATATGATGTAAATTTGTCGTGATGAAAGCTAATACGAATGAAACCTGACGTTCTGATCCCGTAGACTGTATATATATATATATATATATCCGGGCCTGTCCTACTTGAGCTGGAAGAAGGTGCGGAGCATACGCCACGAGACGCTTAATTACGACTAAAGTCATCACATTTGGCCTGTGGGTTTTGGAGAATGTTAGGCGCAGGTGAATGTCATTGCTGAATATCAGAAAGATGTGGAAGACTCGAACCCGGGAATTGGGGTTTTCAGGTTGAATCACAATTATCCAAGGACGGTCACTCCTACAGGACGGACTCACTGGAAGGGAGCTACGAAGATGCTAGGAAAAAGAATAAGGAGGAGAAAGAGGAGGAAATGCAGAAAAAATAAAGGAGATGAAGATGAAGAAGAACATGATAAAGATGAAGAGGAAAAAGAAAATGAGGAAGAAGAAGAAAAAGAAGAGGAAGAAGAAGCAGAATAATAAGGAGGAGGAGAGGAAGAAAAAGAAGAAGAAGAGGAACGTCTCTGTGTCACCGAAGGCGCTTGCGTGAGTGCTTTCAATCTCTGCTTGCTGTATCGGAATTGTTGCCAATCGGGACAATATTTTGCTTCCACTTCCTCCTCCTCCTCCTCGTCATCTTCCTTCTCCTCCTCCTCCTCTTCCTCCTCCTCCTCCTCCTCTTCCTCCTCTTCCTCCTCCTCCTCCTCTTCCTCCTCCTCCTCCTCCTCTTCCTCCTCTTCCTCCTCTTCCTCCAGTCCTCATGTGCATGTCCATTCCTTCCCCATCAGTTTTTTTCTTTCGAGTTTGATATTCTTTCGAATATTTCCTTTCTTACTACATTTACGCGTTCTATTTTATTTTTCCTCCCCTGCTTTTATTGTTTTTCTGTTGTCCATCATCTTCCTTAACAGTTACCAAGATCGACTTTTCGTTGATCGTTTCTTGACCTCTCGTGCGGTCTTGGTCCGGTTTTGTCTTCTGTTTTCCTTTCATTTCGTTTTATTCCATTTCTTCTCATTTCTACAGTCTAGATATTCTTAATACTAATCATTCACCTTCCTCCCTCTCTTCCTCCTCTCTCTCTCTCTCTCTCTCTCTCTCTCTCTCTCTCTCTCTCTCTCTCTCTCTCTCTCTCTCTCTCTCTCTCTCTCTTTCTCCTTCTCTCCTCTCTCTCTCTCTCCTTCTCTCTCTCTTTGTCTCTCTCTCTCTCCCTCTCTCTCTCTCTCTCTCTCTCTCTCTCTCTGTCTCCTCTCTCTATTTCTCCTCTCTCTCTCTCTCTCTCTCTCTCTCTCTCTCTCTCTCTCTCTCTCTCTCTCTCTCTCTCTCTCTCTCTCTCTCTCTCTCTCTCTCTCTCTCTCTCTCTCTCTCTCTCTCTCTCTCCTCTCTCTCTCTCTCCCTCTCTCTCTCTCCCTCTCACCCTCTCTCTCCCTCCCTCCCTCTCTCTCCCTCTCACCCTCTCTCTCCCTCCCTCTCTCTCCCTCTCACCCTCTCTCTCCCTCTCCCCCTCTCTCCCCCTTCTCTCTCTCTCTGTCTCTCTTTCTTTCTCTCTCTTATCTCTCTATCTCTTCTATCATTTTCTATTTCTTTTTCATTCTCCTTCCCTCTCCATCCGATATCGATTTCGCCTTTAAATTCCGTCACAGCCACTTGTTACTCGAAGTAAGGGATCTTCCAGGCCCCCAGGGGGACGCAGCTGGGCCCCACCGCCGCCGATGTCAGGCTCCCGACAGGAGAGGAGATCGTGAGGGATGGGCTGGCGGGAGCCGTCCGAGTCTGGACGACCTGGACTCCCCCAGCTAAGCTCGCACCTGGAATGGGATTCTGGAAGAGTGGTAACTGCGTGGAAAGCGATGGGTCCTGCTCAGGTGGTAGGGTAAGGATACTTTGGATTAGGATATGGGTTACGAAGGGGGGCAATATGATTCTTTTTGGTCCATAACATGGATGACATTTTGTTTTATTTTATCTATTTTATTTTATTTTATTCTATTTTATTTTACTTTACTTTATCTGATCATATCTATTTATCATTTATTTATTTATTTATTTATCTATTTATTTATGTATTTATTTATCTATTTATTTACTTATCTATTTGTTTATATATCTATTTATTTATTTATTTACTTATTTATTTATGTATTTATTTATTTATTTATTTATCTATCTATTTTTTGCCGGGACAGGAGTTAAGGCATATTCTGTGATGACATCATCTTGGGAAACTATCGTTATCTACAAAAGACTCTGTGCTCTATTAGGATTCTTAACCAAGGCATATGTGATAATAGATCCTGGGGCAAATTAATGTCTAAGCTAGAACACTTTTTTTCTAGAAAGTCACTTGTATTCTATGTGTACTCTCAAAGGACCATTTTGGGTTTTATTTTTGATTATATACAGTGTAGTCGAGGAAATCATTTAAAGAAATAACTTTCACTTCAAAACTTCCTTCCTTCATATCTTTCTTCTACTCAACCTCCTCCTCCTTCAACTCCTACTCCTTCAACTGCCTCCTCAACCTTCTATTTCTTCTCCTCCTTCTATTTGTCCTCCCTCCTTTTCTATCACTCCTCTCGTTCCTCCTCCTCCTCCTCACCTTCCTCATTCACATCCCCTTCCTCCTCCTATTTCTTCTCCTACTCCTGTTCTCCCTTCTCCTTCACCTTCACACCTCCCTCTCCTCCTCCTCCTCTTCCTCTTCCTCTTCCTCCTCCTCCTCCTCCTCCTCCTCCTCCTCTCCTCCTCCTCTTCCTCCTCCTCCTCCTCCTCCTCCTCCCTCCTCCTCCTTCTCCTCCTCCTCCTCCTCCTCCTCCTCCTCCTCTTCCTCTTCCTCCTCTTCCTTTTGGTACTCGCTCTCCTTCATGCATATACTCCTCCTATTATTTATCTTGTTCCTACTGTACCACCTCCTACCCCTTCAACCCCTCCTTCTCCCCTCCTTCTCCCCTCCTCCTCCTCCTCCTCCTCCTCCTCCTCACCATCCTCCTCCTCCTCCTCCTCCTCCTCCTCCTCCTCCTCCTCCTCACCTCCTCCTCCTCCTCCT
>NC_134782.1:18967370-18969279 GCF_046742065.1 Oratosquilla oratoria
GACGGGTCGTCCTGTTTTAGCGCTTGCGTGTTCCCCTTCTACTCACACCTCATTGTACTTATGTCTGTGCAAATTCTTGTAATCTTGTACTTTCCCTGAAGAGGGCTATAGCTATTAGCCGAAAGTATAGAAAGTTACACATTATTTAAAGGTTCCTTTGATTCCGAGTGTGGGTTCTTTTTGTGAATATTATTTACAAAATTGTTGCTTACAACATTTTGTCGTAGTGATTTACATCACATACATACATACATATATACATATATACTATATATATATATATATAGTATATATATAAATAGTTTTATATATATGTATGTTAATATTTACATTAAAAAAATTCACTTCCCATCCCGGTCCTACGTGATAGGAAGTGAAAAACAACTGATAGGGGAAAGCCTTGTCAGTTGCGGAAAGCTGATTTTTTTTCGACTGACTCCCCGCCTGGCTAGGTCTGCATGGAACCAACGGAAGAAGCAGGTCCCGGGAATGGAACTCACGACTTTCCCCATGAGTTCGTCACGGTATCCACTTTGCCACCAGTTGGCCCTGTAATTCTTTTTCAAATGAATGAAATTGTTTGACGTAATCTTTTTTTTTAATGGTCCTATCTCTTTCATTCTCTGGTATATTTGTACAACAAAAGAATAAAAATTAGAAACGCAACACAGGCACTAGAATGGACAGGGTAAACATTTCCTGTCAGTCATTCGGTTTGTTTGTTTGTTTAATTTCACCGTTTGGGTTTTTCGTTAGTTTTCTTTCTATTTGTTCCCCCTATTTATCTACTTTCTTTTTTTTTTTTTACTTATTTTATACCTGTTCATTTATTTGTTTATTTATTACTTATTTATTTACATATTGGTTTATTTATTTGTTCATTCATTTATTTATATATATTCATTTGTTTATTTATTGAAATCATTATCTATCACTTCAGCAACTTATTTATTATTTTCATTAGTTAGTATGATTAATTATTAATCTATGATTTATTTATTTTTTGCATATGAATACTTAGCCATTGTGATGATGATGATGATGATGATGATGATAATATGGTGTTAGGTCGTGAGGCTAGGAAGGTGTCCCTTGACAGACGACTTTGTAGCGTGGAATTCAACAAACTATGCCCTTGGTCCAACTCGCCGGTGGCAGAGAACGAACTACCATCCCTTCGACCTTCAGCGCAAATAACGACACCCTAAGCCGCTTGGCCAGCGAGCTTAGCTGTTGTAACCTATTTTAACCCATAATGTGTATAACACTGCCTAATACATCAAGCTCAAGCGTGTCTGGGTCTGAGCGAAATATAGTGAAACGAAAAGCAACGTGACCTCACGTCGCCCTCCCTTGACACCAGAACAGTTTGCTGTCAATGAAATACGCGGCCATTGGACTATCAATACAATATATAACCCGAACAGATGCCAAACATATCGAAATATTTTGGGAATATTTTGGCTTCCCAAACATTGACTCTATCTCAAGGCTTTGGGATTCGGAACACGCGCACACACACACACACACACACACACACACACACACACACACACACACACACACACACACACACACACACACACACACACACACACACACACACACACACACACACACACTACACATACCCACATTTACACACATACACACATACACACTTACACACATTTACACACACACACACACATTTACACACATTTACACACACACATTTACACACATTTACACACACACACACACACACACACACACACACACACACACACACACACACACACACACACACACACACACACACACACACACACACACACACACACACACAATCATGTTCATTGTGCCCAATGTAATCCAGGAAATTAAATTTTCTGTTGTGGAGTAGTTGGCCAATATTTCTATATATTAG
>NC_134782.1:18977279-18992279 GCF_046742065.1 Oratosquilla oratoria
ATATATATATATATATATATATATATATATATATATATATGCGTAAGTAACCACTAGTAAAAGTAAACTAACGAAGAAGAGCGCTTTCGAATAATTACGTCTTCAGTGCAGATACAAAGAAGGAATTATAAAATGAAGAAACAAGGTACAGAATATATGACATAGTGAAGAGGGCATTCGGAGAGGTAGTGGAAGAAATACACGTGACGGACGTTTGAACCGTCCTGGTAACCAACAAGTATGGGACAACTGCTCAAGGTTTGTACAAATTAGATAGTTATATTTCTCATGATATTTCAAAATTATTTAAATTATAATATAAATTATGAGCAGTTGTCCCATACTTGTTGGTTACCAGGACGGTTCAAACGTCCGTCACGTGTACTTCTTCCACTACCTGTCTTGAATGACCTCTTTACAATGTCATATATTCTGTACCTTGTTTCTTCATTTTATAATTCCTTCCTTGTAACTGCACTGAAGATGTAATTATACGAAAGCGCTCCGCTTCGTTAGTTTACTTTTCCTAGTGGTTACTTACGCTTTTGTGAACACACGCTCCTAGTGTTTTTATTGCATATATATATATATATATATATATATATATATATATATATATATATATACATATACATATACATATATTGATAGATATCTAGTTAAGTGATTCACAACGTTTTTGCCAAGAACCACTGACAGTGAAAGACAGATTGACAAACGTACTGATATCCAATTCACGTATTTTATATGGGTCAACATTTAAGAAGATATGCATATATTTTTCTCTGTCTTTGGCCATTATAAAAGTATAAATGAATTCAAAATAATGTTTTATCTATTTGTTCATGAATGTGTAGATCTACGACACTATAAAATATATGATATATATATATGTGTATATGTGTGTTAATCTATTTACCTAATTATTCAATTACTTGTTTGTTCATTTTTCTTTTTTATTTATTCGTTATGTACTTATCTATTTATTCAGTTATCTATTTATCTATTGATTTACCATTTATATAACTATTTGTCTATATAGTCATTAATTTGTTTGCTTATTATTTTCATCTATTAACTTAATTTTTTAAGGATACATTTATTACTGATTAATTTATTTATTCATATATTTATTCAATTAATTTCCAATGTATTTATTTTTGTAGTAGATTTATTTTTATTTTAATAAAACAGAACCCAATACACCTCGTACAACTGAAATCAATAAATATTTGCTACAAAATGTTAAATGTACCTCCTCATATTAATCTATGAGTAAAGAGAGAGACAATACGATGTTCTTATATATATATATATATATGTATATATACATATATATATATATATATAAACACTAAACAAATAATAAACAATAAGTAGATACGTAAATGCATAGACGAATAAAGAAATATACAAAAATAGATGAATCAACAAATGAATGAATAACTAATTAAATATATAAAGATATATATCAAGATAATGAAGACTATGAAATATATAAAAATACATCATTCGTTTTTTAACGTAAGAATTGATGAAAAGTTCCATTATTTAGTTAAAATGGTTGAAATACTGTCATCTCTAGGAAATATTTATACATTAATGACACCATATATTAAAAAAAAAAAAAAAAGAGTAAATATTGGTCCTCAGAAAAAAAAGGCGTGCCTCTCATCCATAGGGGTACCACTAAGGGCATAGAATATTGGATTACCTAATCTATCACTGTCAAAAAAGTTTTTCATTTAATTTCACACACAAAAAAATCGAAATGTCCTTTGGTGTCTATATATGTGAGATATTGGCTCATCTAATGTAAACACCACAGTTGATGGTGTAGTAGTACTGGGCTTGACTGCGAACTCAGTGATCTGGGCTTTACTCCTACCCCATGGCCGAAAAAAGTACTGCATTACAAGACGGCACTACAACTCTAGTGGGCAGTGGGTTCGGAGTTTTGTCTGTGTGTGTGTGTGTGTGTGTGTGTGTGTGTGTGTGTGTGTGTGTGTGTGTGTGTGTGTGTGTGTGTGTGTGTGTTTGTGTGTGTGTATGTGTGTATGTGCGTGCGTGCGTGCGCGCGTATGTATATAGTATACCACAAATCGGGCCATATATAAGCTTTGAGCTGTCGATCACGAGTCCAACACGCGACATAAGACCGTGGTGAATAATATTAGGAATGCATATCCTTGTCGAAAATTGTAATAGTTCTTCTTCTTAAAAAAAGAAGAAAAAAAAAACGTGAAATGTCCTTTGAGACCTATATCTATAGTACATTCTTTTCGACAATTTAAAATGTTCATTCAGAAATTTATAAATGTCTGTGGTATATTTTTCTAGAAAGTTTAGCACGTTCTTACAAAAATCTAAATGTCTTTTAGGTCCCTCACCTGTGGTGTATTCTTCCAGAAAATTTAAAATGTTCTTTCTGAAATTTAGAAATGTCCTTCTAGTTTCACATCTGTGGTGTATTCTTCTCGAAATTTTGGAAATACTCTTTAAGAAATTTCGAAACGTGCTTTAAGACCTATATCTGTGGCGTTTGCTGGAGTGTAAAGGTGAATCACTTCATTGCCTATGTATTCTTCCCAAAAAATTTAAAATGTCCTTCAAGTTCCACATCTGTGGTTTATTCTCAAAAATTTGGAAATACTCTTTAAGAAATTTCGAAATGGCTTTAAGACCTATATCCTTGGCATTTGCTGGAGTGTAAAGGTGATTCACTTCATTAACTATGTATTCTTCCCAAAAATTTGAAATGTCCTTCAAGTTCCACATCTGTGGTGTATTCTTCTCGAAATTTTGGAAATACTCTTTAAGAAATTTCGAAACGTGCTGTAAGCTCATCTGTGGCGTTTGCTGGAGTGTGAAGGTGATTCACTTCACTGCCCCAATTGATTGCTCTCCACAACAGCGTGTCATCATTATTCTCAGGCAAATGGCCCCTTGTGTACACTATCGTAGCAATCTGGGTCAAGGTTATAGACCTTTGAAGCCCTTATAAACTCGTATAATGCAACACATACACTGATTATATATCAGTCAATGCCAAGTAAGGAATGATTGACCAAAGACGGAGTTTGAATATGTCTTTTTTCTGGGTCTCGAAAAAAGTATTTAATTTAATCTCATCATTATTTATCTAATTTTCTTTTATTCTATATTATTTTCTATTTGATTTGTTTTGGTAAAGTTTTCCTTTATTCTATTTAATTTAATCTAATCTAATTTGATTTAATTTTGGTTTGTTTCATTTGTATTTTTTCTTATTCTTATTTTACTTTTATCCTATTTTATTTTGTTTTGTTTTATTTTATTTCATACAATGTTTTATTCCATCCTGTTTTATTTCTTTTGTCATTATATTCTTTACTTTCCATGCAACACACACATACGTACATTACAAAGGATTACAAAGGCAAAGCATGCCGACAGGAGACCTTTTGATCCATATCTAGGTCGGATGCAAAAAAAAAAAAAAAAAAAAAAAAAAAAAAAAAATCATATTAATAATATGTGTTTACATGTGTGTACATGTAAACACGCACACACGTACACAGGTATAAGCAATGAGATCATATCCGGGAGTGTAATAGATGTCTATCACGAGCCCAACACATGATCCAAGACTGTGGTGAATCACATGCACGCACGCATGTACGCACAGAGTGCCTTGGTTAATATTTTTCGTGTAAGATCATAATGGGCTTCCTTGTCATTGTTTGCAGGCCGCATTTTCTTTCTTTCTTTTTTTTCTTCTTCTTTTTTACATTCTCATTCTGTGTCTAAAGTCTTATATATTCTCTTTTTATATATGTATTTTCTTTTCTTATTCTGTGTCCAAAAATTCTTCTTTCTTTTTCACGAAAACACATAACACAAATATTCTGTTCAACAATGACGCTATATTTCAAAAAGAAATGTTGAAAAAAATTGGTTTTAATATTGCTGTCCACATGTCGCTAATTCATGACAATCTTTACTTTGTAATTTTTGACATTACGTATTAAGAGGTCTAACTCTGTCAAACCCGTGGAGTGGTTTAGTTAGCAATTTCCCTAAACTAAGCAAGTTTACATTTCTTTATTGTTATCTACTTTTTCTTTGTAATATACGCAATTGGCTAAATGCATTAATACCACGATTAATATGAACAGACTTAACAAGTAAGATCTTTTTCAGTATTATTTATGTCCCGCTTTGTTAAAAATGGTCTTCATATTCTATTGTTCAGTTTCAGTTTATTGACCTAAAAGTCTGAGAACTGGTAATATTCAGATGGAATTTTTGCGTCCTTGCCTTCGTTGTTGAACTTAGCGTACACCAAATCATTTGGTAAAATAGTGTATTAAGACAAAAATAATGTTTCAATGGAACAAAACACCATTCTGGTGCAAGATCTCCCTTCAGTTGAATAAAATCGTCTTTTCGTAACCAGAACAAGATACCTGACCAGTAACGTTACTTTTGTAACGGAATGTAACGGAGATAGTTCTGGATGCAGCTAAAGAAACGACTCAAGTGGGGAAATTGGTTTCTTTTTGTGCTGTTCCGTTTCATTTCATTTTATACTATTTTATTTTGTTTTATTTTATTTTCATTTTTTCATTCTTTGTTATCTAATTTTATTCTATTTTTGTCTTATTTATTTCTATCTTTATCTTATTTTATGATATATACACAGCATTGTCATAGTAAAGGTTTTTGGACATATGTATATGTATATATAAATATATATATATAATATGTATATATATACATATATATATAAATGAATATATATATATATATATATATATATATATATATATATATATATATATATATATATATATATTGTCGAAACAACCAGACTTTCCCTCCCATATTATGTATTCATTATTTTTTCTTTTCTTTATTTCCAAACGAAATGACGTATACGCTAAGTCCAACTGCTCGATTATATACTAAAATCCTTTGGTGTTCACAGTTGAGCTTTCACAGTTGAGATGGTGTTTTACCCAAACCTTCACGTTATCAACCGGATACAGTCCGTCCGGTGGATGTTTTCATGAAGAGGCGCAATCTCACACTCGGTGATTGTTTTGTACAGTGTGTACCTAAAGTTCCCCAGCGCATACACCCCTCTCATTTCAGGGTCGTCGTGTTCCTATGCTAAGTCAAATATAATATTTGAGTAAAGACGCTTATGCATACACGCGCATATAAGCACACATATGAGTTCGAATCCCACCCAAAGGCTGAAAAACATCACTACGTTTCAAGCCGGCACTCGAACCCTGGTGGGCAACGGGTCAGGGGTATATGTGGTTATAGCATTACTCATAGAACGGGCCATATATGTTGTCTGAGCTCTCATTCGGGAGGATGGTAGCTGTCGATGACGAGTCTAACACGTGATCTAAGACAGTGGATCACGTGCATAAACACAATCACTCGTATACGCCTATGTACGCATATTCGCACACACATTCAAATAAGACACACACACACACACACACACACACACACACACACACACACACACACACACACACACACACACACACACACACACACATATATATACACATATATATATATATATACATATTCATATTTACATATATACATATATATATATATATATAATATATATAATATATATATATATATATATATATATATATATATATGTATATATGAATATACACTTGCTTTAACACACCTACAGAGGGGAATATACATCAGAGGGAACACCTCTGCAATGCAAAGGTGTTAAAATATGTAGGTTCTGTAGATGTACTACTTCGCTGATCACTTTGGCCCCATATACTACGATAACAAAGCACAGACGATGCCTGTAAACTGCTTTGCATCGAGTAGAATCTATAGTAACAAAAGGCATAAGACACCGGATAAGAAAACGCAAAGTATCTGTATATAATCTTGCATTAGCTGAGGATTTTTTGTCATGTTGACATGATGCGCGTTATGTCTACATTTTAACACAAGTTACATAGTTAAGTTGGAATTATATGAGTATTAACTTAATTAAAGTTCATTGTTGGTACATAACATTATATCAACTGCCCCTAAACACGTAAGAACCTGAAGCATTAGTTTCTACTGCTACTACTCTGTGCTGTGTCTTACTGCATTGTATTTAATCTGGGCAGAGGTCGGGGACTAGGGATTATCTTTCGTTCACAAGGAGCTTAGATAGAAAGGGAAACCAATGGATGTAGGATGGGTGAAGAGTGGGTGAATGCCTTGGTTACCCACCTCCCTTATAAGGGTAAAAAAGACCTTTTGGTATTTGGAAAGAGTAGATAATTATTTTAGGGAGGATTTCCATACACTGAATAAAATTCCATGGCGGCATCTAGAACAAGCACTAAACTCGTAAAACATCAAAAACTTTAATAATCGAGGTAGGTCATGTGGAAGAGTTTCCTTGGGCCGAATAAAATCACGTGAAGGAAACCATAGTGAACACTGAAGGTAGAAAGCTTAGCAAAAGAATGAGTATTGTGACGTCGTATGAAGTCTCTTTTGTTGAATATCACACAAATTTCATTCGATCTGAAGTGGTCTTCATCGGTAACGGAAGAGTAGAAAAATTCCTGTTACCAGTCAGAACGAAAAAAATTAAAGTTAACTACAACGTTTAGATGGGTAATTCATTTCAAACAGTTTGAGATGTTGCCATGTAATGTAATTAAGACTTGAGACCGTTTTAAGGATGAATTAAATTCAGGACACTTTCTTCACCTCAAACACAAACATTTGATTCCAGACGGGGCAAAAAAGTTCCTCATTTTCAAAGGATTAATAGGTTAATACTACGGTTAATATGTTAGTACGGTTAATATGTTAGTAGTACGGTTCGTAGGTTAGTAGTATGTTTCATCCACTTTCTACCCATCCATCACCAAATTGTTTTCCTTCTACTTTGGGTGTTGGATACACATGGGGTGGATACACTGTACTAAGCTATTGGTATATACCAAAAGGATTCTTTTTCCAAATAAGGGAGATACTCAAGCAAGGCATACACTCACTCTTCACCCATCCAACACCCAATGTGGTGAGGTAAAAGGAATTGATTGTTGGATGGATGGAGGATAGATGGGTGCATGTAGTGCCTGGCTACTTCCCATATAAAGGGGGAAAGAAGAAACCTTTTGTTATATAGATAGAATGACAGAAGACTTGTCGTTCCCCGAGGAAAGAAAAAGAGATAGAAAAGAAAGTTATATACAACTCGTCTACCAGGACTCTTTTCTTTCGCAGAGGAACCTTCGGCTGACGTCACAGTCTAGACTTGTTGGTTTGTATTCGTTGTAGCCATCAAGCGCCATGCAGTCCCAGTTGTCTCTCAGAGTCGCGCCTTGCCAGAAGTAGATCGGGATCTTCGACTCTTTCTTCAACCAAAACCAAGAGTCTTTCCCGGTTTTCAAGAACCTTCGGGCTCCAAGCCATAGTGGCCATCGAACACCTGTGAAGAAAGGGGATATTTAAGAGAGAGATAGATAGATAGATAAATAGAGAGAGAGAGAGAGAGATAGATAGATAGATAGAGAGAGAGAGAAAGAGAGAGAGAGAGAGAGAGAGAGAGAGAGAGAGAGAGAGAGAGAGAGAGAGAGAGAGAGAGAGAGAGAGAGAGAGAGAGAGAGAGAGAGAGAGAGAGAGAGAGAGAGAAAGAGACAAAGAGTGGGAGAAAGAGACAGGGAGAGAGAGAGAGAAAGAGTGACAAAGAGAGAGAGAAAGAGACAGAGAGAGCGAGAAATGAAAATTTGACTCTGGAAAATTTATCTTTCGAACTCAAAAAAAAAAAAAAAACAGAGAGAAAATTTAGGTATATGGAAGGAAAACTACAACCTCGACATTCACTGTTCCCTTTTAGAGGCGTTTCACGAAACGTCGATTCTCTTACATTGAACGGACCCAGGCTGAACGGAGTCGAGGCTGGTCGAGACCCCACGCCTATTTCAGAGCATCACTCGCCTAAACTACATCACGAAATACTCACGGGTTCCTAACTCGCCAATGCTTCCATGTAGATGGCGTGACAGTCGTTCCAGGTTGTCAGGTTCAGCCAAAGACGCTTCTAAGGTTCTGGAACGTAAAAAGACAAAGAATAAATTCTTAAAGCCTCCTAGAATTTCCCTTCAGCCTGAAAGAGAAGAAATAGAGAAATAGATTGATAGATAATATAAAAGATAAAACAGAATTGGTAAAATTATATTACAACAAAATAAATAGAATGAGAAGTAAAAATTAGAATGGAATGTAAGTGTAACAGAGTGAAATAAGATCAAATGAAATAGAATGAAATGGTATACAGAATAAGTATACATGTCGAGTCAAGTAGATAATGCGTAACTATATATCTACCTATCTACACACACACACACACACACACACACACACACACACACACACACACACACACACACACACACACACACACACACACATATATATATATATATAATGCATATATATATGTATGTATATATATATATGTATATATATATATATGTATGTATATATGTATATATATGTATATATATACATATATATATATGTATATATATACATATTTATTATATATATATATATAATATATATGTATATATATATACATATGTATATATATATATATATATATATATATATACGTATGTATATATATACATATATACATACATAAATATATATATATATATATATATATATATATATATATATATATAACACACACACACACACACCAGCGTATACACCAGATTAAAACACCGAAGTCCTTTTGAGTCTGGTGGGGGGAGATCACCGAATTAAAACAAGGAAGTCCTATTGAGTCTGCATTAGCCAGACGGAATACAGATGTAAGAGCGACTGGTTGCAAGCCCTCTCTCTCTCTGTGAGACAACGATCCCTCGACCGGTCTCGGGCGCAATTATGTAGTGAAATGCCACGACAGCAGTTTTGTCCTGTCATTTCACTACATAATTGCCAGGATCTTATTGATATTACATTTGTACACTTTACATCATTATCTAAAACGTAACTGCAAATTACATTTTGTTAATAAAGGCGTATGCTCGTGTTTGGTGTTGAATCATGCCTCTGTGTATATAATAACTGAGATTATAGTGGCTATGTGAGTGGTTGGTGATATTACGTATCTGCTTTGAAAATGTATCAGTCATGAACTCACTGCATGATGGGAGGAATTTTTCTCGAGCCGGAACACACACACACACAAACACACACACACACATACACACACACACACACACACGCACACACACACGCACGCACGCACACACGCACAAAACGACAACAAACACACACACACACACACACACACACACACACACACACACACACACACACACACACACACACACACACACACACACACACACACACACACACACACACACACACCTCTCATGGCGCTGTGGTTAGAGCTCGGGCCTGCCACTACGGAGGTCCGGGTTCGACCCTCGCCCGGGGCTGAAATAATATCAGTATCGCAGCGCTGAGGGGTGTTACTCCAACTCTCGTGGGCGGGGAGTTGGGGGTGTGTGTGTGTGCAAGGTCATAGCATTACCCTTAGATCGGACCTACGAGCTCTGAGCTCTCTTCCAGGAGGGAAATAGCTGTCGATCACGAGTCCAACACGTGATCCAAAGACCAAGTGAATACACACACACACACACACACACACACACACACACACACACACACACACACACACACACACACACACACACACACACACACACACACACACACACACACAAAGGATTACAAAGGCGGAGCATGCCGACAGGAGACCTTTTGGTCCATATCTAGGTCGGATGCGAAAAAATCATAATAATAAAATAATAAATAAAAACTATAATAATGTAAATAACAAATAAAATACATAAATAAATGCACACACACATACACACACACACGCACACGTACATCCCTCCCAGGGCTGAAATAATTTCAGTATCGCTGCGTTGCGAATCGTTACTCCAACTCTCGTGGGTGGGAAGTTGGGTGTGTGTGTGCGTGTAAGGTTACAGCATTACCCATAAATTGGTCATATATGAGCTCTGAGCTCTCTTCCGGGAGGGAATTAGCTGTAGATCACGAGTTCAACATGTGATCCAAGACCATGGTAAAATCACCAATGGTAAATCACATATACTGTCTCACCGTGTCCTTGTATTTCTGTGACAGCCTAATAATACTCTTACTTGCAATATTCCTGTGCTCCGATCCATGTCTTTTTGTTGTACTCCTCGAGGTAGAAGCAGCCACCTGCTTCCCGTCTGAAAGGATATTTGCATTCTACACCAGCTGAAAGGAGAATATTGTTCTTAGAAATGTCACGTTTGTATATGTGAATTGAATAATTTTCTTTCATATGCGCCAGCGGTTTTGGATAATTGATCCCTAAAACACTGTTGCCCAAGTGGAAGATTTTTTGTTAGTGATTCTGCAATGTAAAGAATTTTGTATATATTATGTTTATTTAATGGTTCACATCGTACATGAGTGAAGGTCTACGAAGAATATGAAAACAAATAAGTAGATAGATAAATAAGTAAATGAATAATTAAATAGACAATGAAAAAAGTAAACAAATTAATCAGTGGATAGACAAATACACTTGTAAGATGCTGAAACGTCTATGATTTTCTTTCAAAATTATGTAAAAAAAATATTTAGGATTTTCATAACATTTGCCTCTAAAGGGATTAACTGTCCGCTTGTATTAGTTGTATTGTAAGCATAATGCCCTATATTGTCCAATAGAATTCCGTTATTTGGACACATCAACCAATCAGGATGCAAGGCAATCATAAATATTTTTGCCAGTTGAAAAAATACAATTTAATCTTCTTTAGAATTAGTGCAAAGGAGACTCAAACCACTTGTCATTTGTAAATAAGGAATAAAGAAAGAAACACACACACACACACACGCACACATTCATACAAACACATATGTGATCCAGATATTAATAAAATTCCACAAGGAAACTAAAAGTAATTGTACGAATCATCATTTTTCGTCTTGCATTTTGTGCGTGCGAGTGTGTGTGCATGTGTGTGCTTTGTATGTGTATGTTTATGGTATATGTGTGTGTATGTGTATGGTATGTGTGTGTGTATGTGTATGGTATGTGTATGTGTATGGTATGGTGTATGTGTATAGTATATGTGTGTGTATGTGTATGGTATATGTGTGTGTATGTGTATGGTATGTGTATGTGTATGGTATGGTGTATGTGTATGGTATATGTGTGTGTATGTGTATGGTATGTGTGTGTGTATGTGTATGGTATGTGTATGTGTATGATATGGTGTATGTGTATGGTATATGTGTGTATGTGTATGATATATGTGTGTGTATGTGTATGGTATGTGTATGTGTATGGTATGGTGTGTATTCTCTTTGCGCACGGTTACTAAGCTCAAACGTGAAGTCATGCGTGTACATTTTCTTCCTCATTGATAATTTCCCCTCCAAATAATATCATCCTATCGTAAGTCCCTACTCATACCTTATGCCTACTATAACAAATGCTTAATCGGAAAGCAATATCAAACAATCTCAACCGTATGTCTGTTTTTCTGAAAAATGCTGGATTAAATACAATCTAAATCTGCATTGATTCAATTTGGTATATCCTAAACACTCAATCACGCACTCATTCAATCCTTTCAGTCTCCTCACCTCTATTTCAAATACATTGACCTCTTCAATTGTGTTTCATATGTAGCTGAACGATCTCATATGAAATCTTCCCTCGTGATCCTTTCATATCACTCACATATGACAAAAAGTGATTAACATTTTTTTTCTCTCTCTGCGTGGACCCATGTGCTTTTATGTTTAGAAAATGGAAAAGGATATTATAATTCCCCTTTTCAGTTTCTTTAGGCTTATTGAACTCCCTCAAATCTAGGTCAAAATGTTTTCTTAATCAGTTTAGCAAAGTTAGCCTGTGCAAAGTTGTTTTTCCTTGTCTGTATACTTGTATCTCTTTTATCTCTTTCCACACTTCTAACAAACTATCAAGAACCACTTCATCAGTAATCCAAAGATCCAGTCACCTCAGGTAGCTTAGTTGAAATAAAATACAAAATTGCAGGTGTGTGGTCGCCTCTATGTGGTGGTGCTTCCTATACCCATTGGGTTATTTACATTCAACAATATGTTCTCCTATTTCTCCCAACCCATATTACCTATTCACAATCAAAGTGACCCACTAGAATGAATATACGTACACACAAACACAGACACACAGACACACACACACACACACACACACACACACACACACACACACACACACACACACACACACACACACACACACACACACACACAGACAACTCCTTCCTCGCCAGATTTGGAGTGCCGGTTCGCTGAAATTTTCATTCTCGTGTGTGTGTGTGTGTGTGTGTGTGTGTGTGTGTGTGTGTGTGTGTGTGTGTGTGTGTGTGTGTGTGTGTGTGTGCTGTGTGTGTGTACGTGTGTGTGTGCTCATGTGTGCTTGCGTATGTGCACACTTACAGATGATAGGCACTATGCGTGTGCATCCTACCTCTGGGTGTTGGGGTCGGTAACGGTGTCGTTATTTCTTGAAATTGTGTCGATCGTCCTAAGCCCTTGAGTCTATTCACGCTATCGACTAACGAGTCCATGATTTCCAGAATATTGTTGACTTTTGCTGTGCTCTGACGGAGCTCATCTTCCAGGTAGGATATCTTCTTACTCATATCATTCGACACTGATGTAATTTGCACCTTTAGCTCCTTGATTTCTTCCTCATACGGACATTCCTTTTGTCCGAATGTGTAAGCGTCTTCGACTTTAACTTCGGTCTTAGTCGTTCCCTCCCCAGGGCTCTCTTGTCCTGTGGCTGTGAAGTTCGAAGTCGTGGCAGCAGTAGACGTGGGAACTGAAGTTGTGGAGGATGGAGTTGTAGCAACGTGTTCTTGGGCTGGTTCCTCATCCTCATCATAGTCATCGTAATAGTCGTCATAGCTCATGTCGAAGTCTGGGTCATCGATGAAGAAATCCTCCATAAACGCTGTTACGGATCCACACAGAAGCACAACAAACAAAAACACCTCAAGTTTCATTTCTGCGAGTTCGGGGATAGTTCGTGAAGTTGTCGAACTCAAGGCTGTACAAGAACTGAAGAACTCGAGAGCCTTCAGCTGGGAGTGTATCTCCTTTCCGATGAGATAAGACGTCGTCGATGCTATCTCTCGTCTGTCGTCTCAATCTCCTTCCTTTGCGTACGCGTATATAGATATTTTTCTACGAAATAGCAGGTCAGACTACAGACCAAATGAGAAAAATAATCATAAATATAAAAATCAGAATTCTGGTTGGCTGGGTATGGAAAATTATTTTATGATAAAAAAAATTGTTCTTCATTTTTTTTTTTTTTTTTACTTGTTAGAAAACCGTTAAGAAGAAATACTATGGAAAATTATACCCGAGTTGGAACTCTTTTTTTAATACATATATAATTTTCAGTCAACACTTGTTTTCTACATGCAAATTGCACAAAATGAAAAAAATAATGATAATACATATGAAAATAAAAAATTACAGAAGGGAATTTGACATTGTTACATCAATCAGAACATATGTTTAGGTAGTCCGTTGAATTTCAATCCGAAGTTAGAATTGGCTAATGACCTTGACGTAAAGTTTGAGATATGCTAGGCACCTCTTTGTAGAAAAAAAAAAAATTGGATCGTTAACATAATGACAAACTAGATTAAGTAAAATCCAATCCATTACATATAAATGAATAGCTATTACCTAAGAGTATAAGATATACAAAAACAAAACCTTTATCAGTACCTACAACAGAATACGATTGCATTTTTCACTAAGATATTTCCAAACTCATCAAAACACACACGCACACACACACACACACACACACACACACACACACACACACACACACACACACACACACACACACACACACACACACACACACACACACACACACACACACACACACACACACACACACACACACGCACACACACACACACACACACACACACACACACACACACACACACACATATGTATATATATATATATATAATATACACACACACACATACATATATATATGTATATATACACATATGTATATATATATATATATATATATATATATATATATGCACACACACACATACACATGCATATAAACACTTCTTACCTCTGCGTCTTTTGACTGGGTATGGTGTCGTTTGGGACTGGATACGTTGTTGCATCGTTTCCGTGAGCTCATTGATGGAATCAGCCAGAACTTTCATCCCGTCAAGAATTATTGTTATGGAAGCCATGTTCAGTCGGACATTAGCTTCGAGGTCTGCTGTATCTCCATCAAAACGCTTCTTCAAGGTGTTTAATTCGTCCCGAAGTTCTTGAAACACATCTCCGAACTGGCAGGTGTCCGGTTGTGGGAGAAACTTGAAGATGTCTTGGACTTGTTCAAGAAATGTTTTTTGTGGGGGACGGGGAGACGTGGCCGCGAGCACATCTTTAGAACACTTGATGGTGTCGGACACCTCGTCCCTCCTTCGAGTCGGATCAGGTGTCACAGAGTTTGACCCGTTTTCTTCCTTTGTAGTTTCGGTAGTACCCAAGACATTTGACCCTTCTGCGGTTTCTCGTGTCTCTGGTTTCGTCGTTTGTTCCCTCCCGATACCAAAACTGTTTATCTCCGTATTTACTTCTGGTGCCGGAGGTACTTCGCTTGTTCTGGGAGTTGAGACTTCTTGCTTGGTACTTTTTGTCGTAGTAATAAAGCCAGATGTCTCCATCTGCTTGGTACTTTGTGTCGTAGTATTAAAGCCAGTTGTATCTATCGGCTTGGTACTTTGTGTCGTAGTATTAAAGCCAGTTATCTCCATCTGCTTGGTACTCATTATAGTAGTAGGCATACCAAAGCTATTT
>NC_134782.1:18999779-19002279 GCF_046742065.1 Oratosquilla oratoria
TGATTACAGTTGGCTAGAGCTTGATAATGCTAAAATACCTTGGGTTGAAAACTTTGTCAACATCTCTTACATTCCATTTATAGTTATTATTTAAGTTTGTGTTGTATCCACTAACTTTTCCTCCTATGTAATACTTAAGACCGAGTCTTAGAACAAGTCTCTCTTTCTTGGAAAGCTGCCTGTGTGAAAGATTAGTTACAAAGTAGTCCCTTTCTATCTTATTCCAATCACTGTAGTTTACATAAGATATGGAGTTTACGTTTTAGTCTTTGTTCTTGTAAAACTGCATCTTTGTTGAGTCTACTTACTAACCAATGGGGTAAACTTAACTTAACTTTACCGTTGTCGTTTTCGTCTATCTTGTCTTGCAGGGCGCTTGGCATGCTTCTTCTAAGTAGGTTCTTGCAGATTTGTGAAGGGGGGGTGTTCAAGCACTTCTTAGTTGATTCGGAGCGGGATTTTGGGAGAACCATCTCCTCGATGCAATTCAGGAGGAACCTTCTACGAAGTTTAAAGCTTGTGATTCAGATGTCTTCTGCGGTATTCTCTCCACATCTCCCCTCTTCCACCACCTTCTCGACATGTTGATAAATTGTTTAAGACAAATGAAGAGAGTGATAGGTGGGGGAAGGGTAAACGAAGATGGGCTAAGAATACATTTATTGTTCTTACGTTTCGATTATTATAACCTTCCTCAGAGGAGAACTTGTTACAGAACATCTTGGTCACAACATTTATACCCGTAGTGGGGGAACTTGTGAAGCTTTCAGTGTCAGGTTTTTTTTTCTAGCGTATTAATTATTAAGAGACTGGCTGCTTTAGATAGGCATATAAATCCTTCTCTGTCGTTATTATTTTCTTTTGACATTTAAAATTATGTGCAGCTTCAACTGTCTTTCTCATCTTCTTTTTTAATCCTTTGTGTAAAATTTCAACTTTACTCCATTCGGGAAGGTTGTTGCATATTTCGAGGTGGCGGACCAGGGAGTTGGACGTTCTGTGTGCTTTTAAATCATTCCTATGTTCGTTTATCCTCTTCTCGATTCCTCGACCTGACTCACCTATATAAGCCAGAGGGGCCAGCCACTACATGGAATGCGGTAGATCACACTGAGGTCGTTGTTGTCATTAGTGTGGTTTTTAAACATTTTACCTATTTTATTTTACATGATACCTTGGCGATGTTTATGCCACCTTTCAGTAAATATCTATCAATAATTTCGGTTTTATCAGAATTAGGTACAGTAATGAAATGCGGTGTGACTAGGTTTTTTGTTGCTGTATGGTCATTTGATCCGGACGCTTGGTCGTTTGGTCCGCTGGTTTGGGCGTTCGATTTATCGTGGATTTTTCTAGCTTTGCCTTCTGTTTTGGTTATCAGGCCCCCCTGGAAACTCATCTGACTTAATCCGAAGGCTTGAGAATGTAAATGTAATAAACAAGAAATTAATTAGCTATGACATAACAGCCTTATTTACTAACGTATCTATTTATAATGCACTAGAAGCGCTTGAAAAGGTGACTAATGATATAGATGATAACACCCTCCCAGTACCAAAATCTGATTACCTCAAATTAATTTCAATGTGTGTTAAATATGGATATTTTGTTTTTAACAACGCTGAATTTAAACAAACAAAAGGCCTCGCAATGGGAAGCCCACTTTCGGCTATTCTTGCTTGTCTGTTTATGGAGGTAATGGAAAATGATAAATATATCAACATCATGGGTAGAGTACCACTTGGCTGAGATACGTGGATGATTATATTCGTAATAACACCAAAAAGACCACAACATTGAAAAACAAAATGAGGAAGGCTTAACGCAGTTCATGAAGACATCCAGTTCACAGTTGAAGAAGAGAAAGACTGCAAAAACCCCCCTTTTTAGATACACTAATACACAGAGCGCTCTAATCATCTTAGGTTTTCAGTGTACAGAAAGCCTACTAATAAAGACGACTTTGTTCACTTTTTCTCAGCCCACAGTAAACGAAATAAAACTGGTGTCCTTATAGGCTTCTTTCTTCGAGCCTACCGTATATGCAGCAGTGAACTCCTTGAAAAACGAGTTGTCTTTTATCAGAAAAACTTTTTAAAGAATTAAAATATCCAGGGGGCCTGATAACCAAAACAGAAGGCAAAGCTAGAAAAATCCCACAATAAATCGAACGCCCAAACCAGCGGACCAAACGACCAAGCGTCCGGATCAAATGACCATACAGCAACAAAAAACCTAGTCACACCGCATTTCATTACTGTACCTAATTCTGATAAAACCGAAATTATTGATAGATATTTACTGAAAGGTGGCATAAACATCGCCAAGGTATCATGTAATAAAAATAGGTAAAATGTTTAAAAACCACACTAATGACAACAACGACCTCAGTGTGATCTACCGCATTCCATGTAGTGGCTGCCCTCGGCTTATATAGGTGAGTCAGGTCGAGGAATCGAGAAGAGGATAAACGAACATAGGAATGATTTAAAAGCACACA
>NC_134782.1:19007279-19012279 GCF_046742065.1 Oratosquilla oratoria
TTAAATTACCACAATCTAATTCTAATTAAGAAATCCGAACTCATATCATCTATTCAATTAATGCTTCGAGAATTTGCAGGGCACCATTTTCCTCTCCTCACTAGCTTATCACCTTTCCCGCTCAGGTCCAATTTCTCAAAGCGCCTGTCTTATCGTGCTGGATATTTTTTATCCTTGAACACTAAATTCAATTTTCCTTTTGCTAAAAGCGTTCCAGGATTTCTGTCTCTTGCAAATTGACCCTCCGCTTCCCCTAAAAGGTCGAATTCTTCACCTTTAAGATATTTTGATTTCTGGTGAGCGTCACACGGTTCTAGTCGGGTCCAGCGGACTTGCGGGTAATGAACAGCTGGGCTAATCTCAAATATATCCACTGTCTATTATTCTAGTCAGATTTGCCGTCTGGTGATTTTATTCAACTTAATCTGAGGTTCTCACAGTTGACAGAACCTATCGTGAAGAGTGGAAATGGATCCTGATATTAGGGAAATCGAAAAAAGAAAAAAAAAAAAAAAAAAAAAAAAAAAAAATATATATATATATAATAAATCTGGATATCAGATGATTATATTCTATATCTTAGAACAGGACGTTTATGTTCCGATGTAGGCAAGGTCATCATATTAAGATAACACGACAGGACTTGTGGTAATTGGTATGAATTTAACAAATCTAGGTCTTAAACCTAAATTTGACCAATTCAAACCCTTTACCACGAGTCATGTCGTATGGTAATAGTTCTTGACTATTTTCGATAATTATCGAAATAGTCAAGAACTGGTTTACCAAAAGAGAAGTTAACGAATGAAGTGAACACTGAAGCAATTGCATGTTTGAAGAGAAGATGGATAGTGATGACAGGCAGAAAGAGACATGGAACTGCCTAATGTAGGCCCTAGGGTCTCTTGTAGCCCCCTCTATTCTTATGTTCTTATATTGCGAATATCTGAGATTTCCGAACTTAAGATTCAGAATAATGAGAACCTTCTTTATAACAAAGGATTACAAAGGATTACAAAGGCGGAGCATGCCGACAGGAGACATTTTGATCCATATCTAGGTCGGATGCGAAAAAGAAAAAAAATCATATTAATAATAAAATGATAAATAAAAACTATAATAATGTAAATAACAAATAAAATACATAAATGCATAGTTTACGCTTGTTTTACATCTTTTAGAACCAGACAATTTCCTTCATTATCTTATTTGTTATAATTACTTTAATTGGTTTTGTTCTTGCCCCAGCTGATTTAATTAATCCTAGCGTAATCTATGGGACTCTAGTTAACCAATGTTTCTATATAAAAATTGGTAGAATAGGGAGAACATATCTTTGTCCTAGACTAAATCTATGAATTTGTGAAATTGGTATTACTATTTCAGTTTCATATGCAAATACGGAACATAATGGTTTTAGATTAATTTCTGAGAGAATTGCAAAATATTACAGTGATTTCCAATGACAGAACCTGTAGGTGGAAAACATTTCCGTCCTTGATGTGGTCGAATTATAATAATAGAAAAATAAAAAGATAAACAAACACTCAGAGCCAAATGAATATAAGAAAACAAAATAAAGATGGCAGCACAGTTGGCGAATAAAGTTATTCTATGCTTTGGTAAATTGTACTAATATCAAAATGAATTCTTTGCCTCATAGGATTAAGACTGCGTCTGTCTGTTGTCGCCATAGCAACACAGATCAACAAGAGACTCCGTTGATGAATGTTCTTTGTCTTAGAAAATAAAAACCAAGACTACATAACACAAACTATCGTGCTGCTCTTCCTCTGGTTGTGCCATAAAAAGCGTGCCGGCATCATCGGTAGCACGTTGGTCTCGCATTAGCTTAATTGTGGGTTCGAGTCCCACACTTCTTTCCGCCTCCCATCAGTGACCGTTACTTGCTCCACCAGTCCTTAGAGCTCACAAGAGAGTTAGTTAGTTAAGGCAGTTCGTCGTTGACGACGAAGACGTCCTCTCTCTCTTGAAAGTTTATAAAGCAAAACATTGGTAAGATCATTATCGATGTCACTGATGTATGCGCCGATGGCTCCTCAAGCCAAACTCTGAGGCGCATCGCTTTCCACATGTTGGACATGGGATACCGTCCCCAGGTGGAAGAGGGTTTTGGGCCTGGTACTCATGCCTGCCTCTCGCAAGAGAGTATAAAGGTGGCGGCTTCGGACGCTGCTATCCAGAGTCACCTGGAATAGGTTCTTAACACCACCATCTCGGCTCCAACCCACCAGAACCATGAAGAACTTTGTATATTTCTTTTACGAAGGGGTTTAATATATCAAGACGAAGTCACAACCTGAGAGCCCTTGGACTCTTTAATTGTCCATAGAAATCCCATAACCCGAAGAGAAATCACGAAGTGTCAACCAAAATGAAATTTCTTAAAACCATCCACTTCATCCAGCTGGAAAGTGAAAGATGAAGATAACACATAATGGTATTTAGATACCTATCGGCGATCTCTTCTCTTGTGAACAATAGCGTACCAAAGGGGTGGTCATAAAAGTGGTATTTAAGGAAGGTACCAGCAAAGTGGCAACAATAAATGCTTAAAGAAAAGATTATAATTTTTCTTTGAGTATGCTATAGTCTACAGTCATAACAGAATGCTACGTGGTCTTTATTATCATGAATATACTAAAATCATTAAAATATTGACTGCACAAATATGTGCAAACTTTACATTATGTATATATGTATGTATGTATGCATACACACACACGTATATGTATATAAATATATAAATATATATATATATATATGTATATATATATACATATATATATATATATATTATATACATATATATATATATATATATATATATATATATATATATATATATATATATATATATATATTAATAGTATATACGGGTAGGAGATTTTTTCTTATAAATACTTCAGTGAAAGTGATGGCTAATTGTGCATTTATTATCCATCTGTCTTACAACTAACTTATATTCCTTTGAAAGGAGGTTTATGACTTCACTGCAGGTGGTCATGTTTGCTATATCGCGATTTCGGGTTCAAGACCCATTTTCAGTAGCTCTTAGGAATATTGAACATGGTCAGTATAAGAATTATCCCGGTGTTATATATGATTATTTTACCTTATATACTAAAATTTTTGTACTTGCTCTTTACTGGGGGAGGTGACCAGTCACCTGGGAGAGGTTACCTGGTTACTCAGGCAGTGATGAAATGTCACGTGGTAGGAGATGCCTCCAAATTCGTGTTGTAACAAAATGTCCTGTGCTTGGGACTGTGGCGTTTTTGTCTCGGGCTTTGATTTGTGGAGTTATGTCTCATGTTTGGATTTGTGGTGATTTGTCTTTGGTAGGGCCCAAAGGTCATCTGCTTGTATATTCAGATTTGGGCTCAACTCTTTAATGTATAATGCTTCTAAAATTGGGAGGCGTCTGTCATCTGTACATATTTCCAAAATCTCGGAGTTTTCTTTTAGGTTGTCTCTTGTTAGTGTTGAAACATCCTAGAAAAAAATTCCGAAAAGTTTTGAGAATGAATATGTTATGCTCAATTGTAAGGCGATTATCGGTCATTCTTGGACAAAATTCAAACCTGAAACAAAAGAAACAGTGTATTAGCTATACACAGTCAAAGAATGTAAATTTTTTTTTGGGACACCATATATATATATATATATATATATATATTTGTACATACATATATGTATATATATATATTTGTATATATATGTATTTGTATATATATATATTTGTACATACATATATGTATATATATATATTTGTATATATATGTATTTGTATATATATATATGTATATATATTTGTATATATGTATATGTATATATAATATATATATATGTATATGTATATACAGTATATAACAGAATACCTTATACAAGTAAAACCAATATCAATACGTGCATGCATGTGAATATGAACCTGCACAGATGCATGCTAATATATTTACAAATATGAATAATTTATATATATTCAAACGGAGTCGATTCTTGTCAAATTTTGAGAACTTGAATAACTAGAAGAAGGCTTTGCTTCTAGAATTCCCTAAGAACATTTCAACAATGTGCCTAACGTTTCTGTTGGTTTAAATTCTCTCACTTTTTCATTCAGTTTCTCAATATATGACGCAAAGTCAAGTTCACATTCAATAACAAAAGCACTGTAATCGAAACGGCCTTTTGTAGGCTTGAATCTAACCCTACCATGAGACTAAACACATATTACGAGCAAATCCTAAAGCTAAATGTCTAAGACACTATTCAGTCTGGTTCAAGATGCGATCAGGGATACCCCGTCGCCGGGTCTATTCAGATAGCTAAAACCGGGGCTAAGAATGACAGATGCTTTGTCCTACACCAAAAGCCATCAAAGAACTTTTCTAGATCGGGACATCTCTACTCCTGAATGCCGGAGTGAGAGAAGAGGGAGACGGGGTGACTGGCAGCACCGAGCGAGGTCGATGGATGAAGAGAAACCTTCACGAAATTCAAAGACAGGAGGTCCTCTACTGGCGAGGTATTTTGAAGGTGTTTGGTGAACTGGGACTCTCGTTAGCTGCATGGAATCTTCTGGTGTAAAGGGATCAAAGACTTTAGACGGGAACGAAGAGTCTTTAGGGGCTTCCAGGATAATACCCCAACTGATGGGGTGTTTAGAAAGAACCCATGCGCGTGGATTATAAAACCCTTTGAAGTCGGGACAATTCACCACCTGGATGGAATCGTCTGTTCTTTGTGGAACGAAGATGTTCCTCGTGGGAACGAACTCGCTAAGGAAGGTCAGATGGATGAGCCAAGAAATTCTATGAGGTAAATTCAAGGTATTCAATAAGCATAAAAAAAAAAAAAATGACCTAGGTGCACGCTAGTCGAGGGTTTGAGTCCCGCACTCCTCTCCGATTCCTAGCAAGAGCTGTTACCTCTCCCAGTAATCAAAAGGCGTATGGCAAATGTGACGGCTTAGGACACAA
>NC_134782.1:19027279-19037279 GCF_046742065.1 Oratosquilla oratoria
CCTGACAAAACTAATCCCAATGCAGATACTCCAATAGACCCTCTTTATGAGAACGATGTCTTACCTTTTTTCAACCAGCCTTCTCAAGTAGACATCTCCAAACCATCTCAACCACAACAACCCACCCAACCAACTCCTCATATTGCTCCTCCAAATATGCAAACAAAACCTCCTATAAACCATAATCCATCCAACCCCCATATCCAAACACATAATAACCCCCCTCCCATTCAGCAGCAGTACCAAAACTTCCCCTTTCCTTCCCCCCATACCCCATCTGGTCAAACCCACTCTACACCATACCACCAACCACAACCTAACCTTCCTCCAAACCCACAATATTACCCATACCCACTAACACAAACCAACAATAATTAACAACTATCAAACCATAACCCCCCTCACAGAAATCCCAACCTTTTCCCAGGATAGTGGAATATCCATTACAGATTTCTTGACAGCATGTGATCTGTTTTTCTCTAAGAACATAAAATACTCAGAGACAGATAAAATAAATTTGTGCCGTCAGAAAATAAACCCATCTGACATTTGCCGTTCAAAGGCAAGGATGCTAGACACCCTAGTTGCATCTGGAATCACTTATCAGGAATATAAACACCACCTTCTTAAGGTTTTTCATAACAAACAACCAAATAACATTTCATTTCTCATCACTTTCCTAAATAACACTAGAGTCCAACCACATTCCATTACTAATATAATGGACTTTGTTGCAAACGGAATGAAAGAGGTCAGAGAAGACCTAGAGAATAACTCTCCTTGGACTCACACTGATCAATTTGGTCAAAATGTAATGCCAACAAAACACCTACTAACATTCCTGGAAATAGCTTCCTATCTCTCCCAACTCCCTCCAAAGTGTTTAAAGGAAGCCTCCAAAAAGGAACTAGACACTACAAATCCTCTAGCTTATACCTATATTTTAGATATCATGAATGCTTGCAATATATCCTTAGATACCCCCAACCATCTCCCCAGACTAAATAGCCTTCACTCACAGCAACCCCCTCCCACCAATCAAGAACAACCTTCTAAGTGGTGCTCCTACCATTCATCAAACAGTCACAACACAAAAGACTGCATACAGCAACAACAATACCCGCAGGTACAACACCACCCTATCCCTTGCTCAGTTCATGGAACCTTCTCCCACACCGATGCCCAGTGTTGGACACAACAAAAGCAACACACTCAGGTACAACCCCACCCTATCCCTTGCTCAGTTCATGGAACCTTTTCCCACACAGATGCCCAGTGTTGGACACAGCAAAAACAACAAGTTCAACCCCCTTTAAACACCCACTCCTCCCTACACCAACACATCCAATCAAATACTGCAACCTACACCAAACATCATCTCACTCCAACGAAGAGTGTTACCTACAGAAAACACAACAACAACCGCATCAGAGAACTAACAACCCATTCACCACCCATCGACAAATACCCCCCTCCAACACGACAACCAGTACTCAACAACGATTGGGGGAACGTGTACCAGCCTCACACACCAAACCACCATAGGAATATCTCATACACAACACAAATACCTCACCCTAGAAGTAAGCCTAGACCAACTTAAAGTTGCCATGATGGTTGATACAGGAACAAACCTGAACATCATCCCAAGAGCTCTGTATGAAGCATTAAATGACCCACCCCAAATTCAATTTTCCAATATGGAAGGACTCTTAATAGAAGGGAGCACAATTCCTCTACACGACACCATAGACTTAAATATTGAAGTCAACAATCACAAAGTAGGTTTCACAACTTTCCACATAGCTGATGAATGGAGCCTTGATCAACAAGGTATAATAGGACTACATTCACTAAAGATTTGGAAAACTAAGATAGACTTTGAGACTAACAAAATCTCCTTCCGAGATGTAAATAATGAATCAACAGTCCCTGAGACACCCGACTCAGACACACAACATCTCTCATGTCTACCTTCCTTTAATACTCCCAATCCCACTAACAGCTATTCCTTCCGACCACCCCCTTATGTCACCTCAAAGGCACTGATGTCTAACACAGTCATCATACCCCCTAGACATTCAATAACAGTCCCACTATACATACCCGGTGCAATAGACCATCAGGACGTCATAATCGACTCAGACACGTCCAGGATTAACAACATAACCATTGAGTCCTCCTGGGACACAATATCAGAAAATAAACATACACTAGCTATGTTAATAAACACCTCAGAACAACACCGTAAAATCAGGAAGAATACAAACATCTGCGCAGTCCATCTCCATAACTCCCCTATCCAGGAACCACTGCCGCAACACATCAACCAAGTAAGACCAACTCAACCCCTCCCCCCTAGTCCCCCAGACCAACTCACGACCTCAGCTGACGGAGAAAGTCATAACGAGCTATTAGCTCTCCTACAGAGGAATAGATCAGCTGTCGCCTTAGAAGGCGAATCACTAGGCAAATGTGATATAATCAAACATCACATCCAAATTCCCCCAAACACCCCCCCTTCATACACCCCCGCTTACCGCATACCCCACAGTAGGAAATCCCAAGTCAATGACAGTGTACATGAGATGATACACCAAGGCGTAATTTCCCATTCAGACTCCCCATGGAACAGTCCCCTCTTTTTGGTCCCTAAGAAAGACGGAACCTTACGCCCTGTTGTTGATTTCAGAAAAATAAACAACCTAACTCAATCTGACCCACACCCCCTCCCCGCCATGCAAGATTTACTACAATGCATTGGCAACGGGAACTCTGTTTTTTTCCACAATAGACCTCAAGTCAGCCTTCTGGCAGGTCGAACTAACAGAGGAATCAAAACCCGTAACTGCATTTTCCACGGACAAAGGACATTTTCGCTTTGAACGTATGCCCTTTGGCCTTAAGAATGCCCCCTCAACCCAACAAAGGTTGATGACCCGCATTTTCAGTGACATGATAGGAATCTCATTATTCGTCTATTTAGACGACCTCATTATATATAGCCCCACAGAAAGAGACCACCTTAACACTTTAGAGATTGTCATCAAACGTCTCAAACATACGGGATTAAAGATTCAATTAAAGAAATGTAGATTCCTCATGAAGGAACTCACCTTCCTAGGCCATAAAGTGGATGCAAAAGGGATTCACACAACCACAGATAAAATAGATACAATAAACAATTTCCCAACCCCCAGAAACGCTAATGAAACAAGAAGTTTCATTGGGTTAGCCTCCTATTACAGACACTTCATACGAAACTTTGCTGATATTGCTTCCCCTCTGACCAAATTCACAAGGAAAGGCGAGCCATTTCAATGGTCAGAAGCAGAACAGCAAAGTTTCGACACTCTCAAACACGCACTCACCACAGCCCCTGTACTAGTTTTCCCTGATATGAAGAAAGAATTCTTTCTTTACACAGACGCCTCCTCTAAAGGAATAGGCGCAGTCCTACAACAGAAAGATGACAATGGCAAAGAACACGCCATAGCCTACGCAAGTAGAGTCCTCAACAAAACTGAAAATAACTACTCAACTACACACAAAGAAGGACTCGCAATCATATGGGCACTAAAACACTTTAAATACCTCATTTTAGGCTACAAGATTACCATACTAACAGACCACCAACCACTAGTCTATCTTTTTAACTCCAAAGACTTACATGGGAGAATTGCTAGATGGAAAACAACTCTCCTTGATTACGATCCCATGATCGTATACTTAGCTGGGAAAGCTAACGTAGTGGCAGACTGCTTGAGCAGACAAACTCACATCACCCCCATCACCCAAACCACATGCATACCCATGCGAGAACTTAGGGATGAAACAGACAGTGACCCAATATGGTCTCCAATAAAACAGCATCTCATCTCACAAACCCCCTTACACTCCCGACCACCTGTCCCTATTGAGGAACTCAATCTGGTCGACGGAGTCATAAGGAGAACCATTAATACAAGAGAGGTTACTGTTATTCCCAGAGCCCTAGTCCCCAAGGTCCTTCACATATTGCACGACAGTGCAATGGGAGGCCACTCGGGCAGAGATAAGACACTAAACACTGCTAGACACACATATTACTGGCTTAACATGAAAAGAGA
This sequence comes from Oratosquilla oratoria, assembly GCF_046742065.1. Taxonomy (NCBI): domain Eukaryota; kingdom Metazoa; phylum Arthropoda; class Malacostraca; order Stomatopoda; family Squillidae; genus Oratosquilla; species Oratosquilla oratoria. Next base: position 19,031,389 of record NC_134782.1, read on the forward strand.
TATAACCACACACATAGATTCTTGTGTAACTTGTAACCAATTCAGAGGCCCTGACCCCGAAACAAATCCACATTAAAGACATCCCACTCCCTGCTGAGCCATGGGAAAACACTTGGCATTGACCTACTGAAAATGCCAACGAGCCATCAAGGTTCCAATTATGTACTCACAGCAATAGATTATTTTACTAAATACACAATCTTAATACCACTCCAAAACAAAACAGCAGAGACTGTAGCCAAAGCCCTGGTCAACAATATATTTTGTAAATACAACATACCACACACAATGTTATCTGACAATGGCTCAGAATTCAAAAATGAAGTGATGCGCGAAATAGCACACCTTTACAACATTGACCAAACATTTGCCACTGCATACCACCCCCAGGGAAACGGTCTGACTGAGCGAACAAATCGCAAGGTCCTAGAAATTCTCAGACCATTGGTCAATGACCTCATGGACACTTGGGAAGACTGGCTACCACAGGTACAAGCCAGTATCAATAGCACAATAAATTCCGCAACAAAGATGTCCCCACATGAAATCATTTTCGGCCAACCAATGCGCCTACCCTACCAAATATTCAACCAACCCCCCCCACCCTTATACAACATAGATAACCTCTCACACTGCATCAAAAGAGGTATGCAAACAATTTACAAAAAAGTTAGAGCAAACCTGAAAGAAGCCCAGGAAAAGACAAAGACTAAACAACACAAACGGTCAATTCCACTTGACATAGCACCCGACGACACAGTCATGATAAAGGACTCAGGTCGAACAAACAAACTCAAACCCAAATTCCTAGGCCCCTTCATAGTCACAAGTTCACTCCCTAACAATGTCTTCCTACTAACAGATCCTTCTGATCAATCCACCTTCACCATACATGGAGAGAAGTTGAGAAAGGTCAAACTGAACCTCGACCCAATCTCACCTCCCATCCACAACCCACCTATCACAGACACACACCAATCACCAATACGCAAGTCTCATCCCATGACTCTGCGTCGACGCAACTAAACATGCACTCTAGCTCTCGCCCATGAAGATGCAGGACGTCATGTATCTATCAGTGGAGGTTAAAATAGCCCATTTCCAATAAGAACTCTTTTCCACATATCTATAAAACTTCTCTACTCCCTTCCGACCAATATAATCTTAGCGAGGGTCAGACAAACATATCCTTAGTCACTCAGACACGACCCCTCTTTCCACAGATGAGATCTCTACAACTCATCCCCCTCATCGTCCACCTCGCCCTCTCCGTCCCAAGGCTTTTGCCTGGCGCCATAGTGCACCAACACGGCACCACAGCCTGCGTTGAAGACTCCATCATGGTGAAACTCCGCATCTCACCCACATCCTTGCTAGAACCAATTTCTAAACTACAAAATGACCTACAAGAAATACAGAAAAACATAAACAGGCAAGTACCAAATAACACACACCAAAATTATGAGACCTCACAGATACTCTACCACAACGTCAACTCATTACAAAGTAAACTCAACAAGATAAAATACACAATATACCACCTTCCAGACCCAGACAACGACACTATCAACACCAGAAGAACCAAAAGAGGCCTATTCGATTTCGTTGGCATTATCTCTAAATCCCTATTTGGAACTGCTACTGATCAAGATATCCACACAGTGGATACACACATAGGAAAAAAATAACAAGAGTACTCCAACAACAAGGGAAACTCATTGACTTAAATTCACAGAACATAGATCTCCTCGCTGATTCTGTAAATTCAGTCATAGACAAATACAACTACCTTGCACAATTCACAAACACCCAGTTGTCTCAAATCACAAATTCCCAAACAGCCCTTTTCTTCCTTTATCACCTAAATAACCTAGACAAAGAACTAGATAGCCTCAAAGACCATACCAATCTCATACAGAAAGACATCTGGAACGCCCATGCAGGTGTAGTCGACTCCCAAATGATCACCCCAACCCAGCTTACCCAGACACTACGACGAGCCCACAGTACACTACAACTTACCCCTTTCTTTTCCAAACACGAAATACAACATTACTACCCCATCCTAGCATCAACTATCTTCCAACAATTTATTTTAATCAACATACCGATGGACCCTGTCAAGAGATTCTCCCTTTGGGAAATCTATCCTTTCCCATACCCTTACCAAAACCGAACAATGACCCTCAACCTACCAACCTCTACCATCTTAAAATCAACCGACGGTCAGTGGCTAACACTGACATCACCGGAGACCATAACAACTTGCAAGACAGCACGACCCAACTTCCACATCTGTCCAGCCTATCCTTTCCATTTCCAACTAACTAAATCCCAACCCTGCCTCTCAGAACTTACAACCAACCGAATACATCTTACCGAAACTTGTGATTTCCGTTTCTCAGACAACGCCAAAATTCACCATACACATGTAGGACATAAACACTTCCTATACCTCCCTCATCCAACCTTAGTATCTGTCATGTGCCCCCGTAAACCACCCACCCACCATAAGGTCAACGGCTCCATCACACTGCCTGACATTTGCCAAATCTACACAATGAACTCAATGCTACTACCCAATAACCTCCACGACCAAGGTACCCTCAATTTGACCCACGACCTAGGTCCCATAACCCAATTAATACTCCCTCCCCTACCCAAGAGTCCCAATACCATCCTTCCAAGCAAGATAGACATAATACACCAACTAAATAAATCAATCACTCTAGACATGGATTCATTCGACTTACATCATAGGATTCTTCCATATACCTCCACAGCCCTTTCCCTCTTAATCATTCTCTTTATACTAATAATAATAATCATATTCTGTTGCATGAAGTAACACCTTCCAAAACCTTTCCATCTCCATACCCAAATTGTTGTAAACCTAGATTAAGTTTATTCTTGTGTCTCACCCAATAGCTTGATAAAACAAGTGCAAGGTGACACACCAAACTGACCATAGAACAGTGTTTAGAAAAACAACACTCCCAACAGTGATAGTGTTAAACCATAAAAACAATAACATTTAAAAAGTGAATTAAACAGTGTATGTGAAACCCAATATAACATGTAATCTGGTGAGACACAACGTTACACTTCTGAGACACAACATCACTACCCCTATTTTCAGTGCATGATCCCTCTTGGGATCTCAGAATCTCTTCAACAACACCCCCCCATCTGCACATTTATAACCCCACAGGATTTTGTGTCTCTGAAACTTTTTCTCGATGTAGTACCTATATATATATACTTTTGTAAACCATGTACCCTAGGTGCCGGGAGCCACCTAACCCCAGGGGGAGAGCGATATGTATACGCCTCATAAACAAGTAAATATATCACTCAGTCATATAACCCACTCACCTCCACTCACTCCCACACTCACACTATGCCGGCAGACTATACGACGCCAGACACTTCCTGCCAATATTAAGCTGAGACAAGCATTTTCCCACAACATGCACACGCGACCACACACCAATAAACACATTATTACGTATACTGACGAACCACCCCTGGATATATATTATAGTCTGGCTGTCAGACTAAATTATAAACTAATTATGTAAATTAAAATATAAGATGTGACGAAGTAAACCCAGCTCACATAAATAATTCAGTTATACGAACATAGCACCTCCCCAAGCAACTTCCGAGATTCTTAACGGCATGCTGGACCTGGGAGCGGCGTTCTGCCAGTGACGTGCCTAGGTGATAGAATAGTGTAAGAGTGTACCAAGAGAAACAGTAGATTGAATAGGACAATAAACAAACAAAACTTAGAGGCGTTTGTGCAGTGGACACCCTTAAACATTTTCTGTGTTATAAGTGACCAGGATAGAGTAACGTAACAGTTCGTTACACCCGTCCGGTTACATACATATATATGTATATGTATATATATATAAAATGTATACATATATTCTATTTTGTTTAGATTTTACTTAATCTTATTTCATTTTCTTTTATTCTATTTTATTTTACTTTACTAAATTTATATAACAACGTATTTGTTTGTTTATTTTTTTCTTTTACTCTTTTCTTCAATAATTTTCTTTAAATTCTATTTCATTTATTTTCTCTCTCTTCCTCTCTCTATATCTTTATCTCTGTCTCTCTCTCTACTTGATTGTACACTTATCTCTATATATCTCGTTCACATTCGAGGAGTCACTCAGCTAAGAAAAATGTATCTAAAATACCAATCCATTAAAGAGGAGGAGTCTTCGCGAAATTAATAATAGTCAGCCGGTAACCAAAGTAGTAGTACAAAAGGAAACTCTTCACAACAGAATTGCCATATATGATGACCCCACTCGTAAAGACGTTAAAAATGGACTAGAGGTGTGGAAGGCAGAAGTGGAAGGAGTGAACATGAAGGGTCGACCTAGGATGAGATGGATGAATGGGGTGAAAGGGGCATTGGGAAAGAGGGGAATGTCTGTTGAGGAAGGAAAGGAGAAGACAGAAGATAGGGGCGAATGGAGAATGGTTGTGTGTGGATGATGGTTTGATACATGAAAGGGGAGTGAGTAGGGGATGGGGGTGAGGGAGTATGTATAAGGAATAAATTGACGCAGCCCGAAGGTATTTCTCTCCGTCTTCTCCTTTTCTGCATGAGGGGACGGAGAAGGGGGTAGCCGAGTAAATGAAGCGGCCTTGCTGTAGATGTGCTGTGTCTTGCGACACTGTTTCTGACCTAGGGCAGTGGACAAGATGCAAAGATGACCCGTCATCCAGGAGTTGCCGAGATAAGAGGGAGGGAAGAGGGTAGAGGGGAGTGGAGTATGTAGAGGATGGAATGGGTGGGAGTGGTTTGTATGCCTTTGTCTTTTGGCTACCTCCCCTGTAAGGGGGAAAATCCTTTGGTATATGTATGTATGCAGAATATGATATATATATATATATATATATATATATATATATATATATATATATACATACATACATCTAAGACTACCTCTAGCATGGAGAGACAAAAAAAAAAAAAAAACTGTAGAAGCCATCTAATGGGTGGAACAAGTAACAAGACGTTTCGTTAGTCACAGTATTCTCAATTGTAGCAGATGCAGAGAAAGTAAACACTAGGAGAGGGTACATATAAGTACTGGGAGAGATCACTTAGAAAGTGACCGTTACTGTGGCCTAAAAATGAGAGAGGGTCAATGTGAACAATGGGAAAAGTTACATGTGAACACAGGGAGAAGGTAATTTAATTTTTTCTTTACCTCACCATGCTAGAGATATCCTCAGAAGACTTGAAAGTCTTCATCGAAAACCGAAAACTAATTACAGCCTAATTTGTAGTAGCATATAATTTAATATGCCTTAACATATATATATATATATATGTATATATATATATATATATATGTATATATATATATATATATATATATATATATATATATACATATATATATATATATATATATATATATATACATATATCTTAACATTATAGATATGGACACTTTCTTCGATTAGAAGGACCTAGAGACAACCAGCATCAGTCACTCAGTTGCTACGGTAGCTTCCTGCAGAAGAACGTCACATTTCTAGGTGTCCCCATACAGCCACCAAAGAATGGCTTAAGTCATTTAACGAAGAAATAGACCATACTGCCTGTATTGTGTTCGTGGTGGGTTATGGAAACTTATGTATTCTGTGACACTTGTATGGTGCCTGTATCTGGGAAGATAGTGTCAGTTGTAGTGGCGATTCTGGTGTTGATGCTGGTTCAGTGCTCCTGGTGAACTGATCGGTGTCGTGATAAAAGGATTCTTGGGTTCCCCGTGAGTGTCTCATCCTCCGGAATTACACAAGGAGACGATGGTCCAAGTACAGATCTATTTGGTCTGTGCTATAATGTTTCTGTG
>NC_134782.1:19042279-19044779 GCF_046742065.1 Oratosquilla oratoria
ACACCCCTGTCATCTGTCCTCTCCCGCCCTTCCCCAACAGACATTCCCCTCTTCCCCAAAGCCCCCTTCACCCCATCCATCCATCTCATCCTAGGACGTCCCCTCATGTTCACTCCCTCCACATCTGCCTTCCATACCTCCTTTACTAGTCTTTCTTCACTCATTCTTTCCATGTGTCCAAACCATCCCAATACTCTTTCATCAACCCTATCTCCCAGCTCCCTTTCCACCCCTGTTCTCCTCCTCACCTCCTCATTTCTCACTCTATCTAGCCTAGTAACCCCCATCATACTTCTCAGACACTTCATCTCAAACACAGGGCAGTGGACAGGGTGCAGGGATGACCCGTCATCTAGGAGGTGCTAAGATGGGAGGGAGGGTGGGGGTGTGGAGTGTTTTCGGGGATGGAATGGGTGGGAATGATTTTATGCCTTTTCTTTTTTGGCTACCTCCCTGATAAGGGGGGAAAAGCCTTGGTATATGTATGTATGTATGTATGTATGAGAAAGCAATTAAGATTCTAGGACTGATTGCTTGATCTTTTGACTCCAAAAGTCCATCACTCATTAACAAGCTATGTAAATTGTTAGTTCGTCCACATTTGGAATATGCTATTTCTGTAATGGTTACCGAATCTCATTAAAGACATTGAGAGATTGGAAAAAGTACAACGGTGAGCCACAAAAATTATTCCAAATATAAGAAATAAATCATACGAAAATCGATTAAAACATATGAATCTATTTCCCTAAAAAAAAAGTGTAAACACAGAGGTGACTTGATACAGGTCTTTAAGATTCTGAAGGGAATTGATAGCATCAAAAGTGAATTTTTTTTCACACTGAATGAGAATCCGACAAGAAACAATGGTCTCAGACTGTCAGGGAATAGATTTAATTTGGAAGTGGGTAGAAACAACTTCGCCAACCGTGTAGTTAATGAATGGAATAAACTTCCTGCAGAGGCAGTGCAATGTAGTTTAGTTCGAAGCTTTAAGAATCATTTAGATAAGCAACTAAGCAAGATGCTGTAATGACTGTCATTTATTTCATATTATTTGTTTATTTATTTTGTTATCATTTGTCTGTTTGTTTATTATTATTATTTGTTTGATTCTCATTTATTATTAGTTATATGTGAATTTATTATTATTTACCATTTACCTGCTTGTTTATTATTTAACTATACCTATCCATTCATTTTATTTATTATTATTCACTTCATTATAGTTTTTATCTATTAACTAATTTATCTATTTATTTATTCATTTATCATTAATATAATTTTTTTCCCATCCGACCTTGATATGGACCAAAAGGTCTCCTGTAGGCATGCTCCGCCTTTGTAATCCTATGTAATCCTTTGTAAACAAATAAATAAGTACATAGCTATGAATAGACTAAATGGTCGGACTTCCATTGTCTTCAGATTCTTTATCTTTATCGGCGATGTTGGGGAAAAAATGCCTCCACTCTGGGCTTTATAATCAAATTTGGAAAGCTCTTACGGGCAATGGAGACTAAAAAAAAAAAAAAAAAAAAAAATCCATACCTGAAAGGCAGATCAATCATTCAACGTTGTGTGTGCGTGTGTTTGTTTGTGTTTGTGTGTGTGTGTGTGTTTGTGTGTGTGTGTGTGTGTGTGTGTGTGTGTGTGTGTGTGTGTGTGTGTGTGTGTGTGTGTGTGTGTTTGTGTGTGTGTATGTGATTCACCTTGGTCTTTTGATCACGTGTTGGACTCGTGATCGACAGCTATTTCCCTCCCGGAAGAGAGCTCAGAGCTCGTATGACCGATCTATGGGTAATGCTGTGACCTTACACGCACACACACACCCAACTCCCCGCCCACGAGAGTTGGAGTAACGACTCGAAGCGCGCGCGCGCGTGTGGGTGTGTGGGTGTGTACGTGTGTGTGTGCATGTGTGCGTGTGATATCGTTCATCCAGTGTTTTCCCCACGATAAGTTCTTTCAAACCTGCTCAGGTTATCTTACAAACCACATTTCCGTCACTGTCACTATCAGTCAGCTAATTCACTATCTCTCTTATCTCTTCCCCCTATGTCATCCGAGGTCATTAGTGCTGTTGGACACATATTCTACTGTCTTGGACTACGTGATGGTCTCGTGATCGACAGTTATTCATATTTCAGATGAGAGCTTTGTAGCTTGTGTTCAATTTACGGCTAACGGTGTGATATTACAGACACATGCACCATCTGTCACATCAAGCTTACGATCTGTTTCCGACCATCAACGACCAGGTGGTCTTCGGGCACTTGCAGATGGTCTTTGGAAGTCGCTGGTAATCGGTGATAAGATAGATAAATAGATAAATTGGTAGTTAGATAGATATATTACAACACACACTGAATAGTCCTCAGTACATAGATTTTCATCTTATCAACAACATTAAATTTTTCCATTTCAGTTCCTTGCGTAGGTTTCGTGTTGCCGGCCGATCGCTTGATTTTCGGTCGAAGTTGCTCGGAAACAGGTCGTA
>NC_134782.1:19052279-19054779 GCF_046742065.1 Oratosquilla oratoria
GGATCAAAATTAGGACCAAGAATAGGGTTTAGATTAAGGAGGAGGTAGTGATGGGTGATCCTATTTTTTAAAACTATCAAAAGTGGGACTATTAACTATATGGATCGTAAGTCAGGAGTGTGTGAGTCTGTGTATGTGTGTGTGTTAGTATGTTTATGTCTGTGTGTGTGTGTGTGTGTGTGTGTGTGTGTGTGTGTGTGTGTGTGTGTGTGTGTGCGCGAAGTCTATATTGGACCAACATATTGCTCGTTTGAGATTGATTAAACCCAGGAGCAATCCATTACACCAACAAACACATTTTCCTCTCATAGTGCGATTCCTGATACATTGTCCTCTCATAGTGTGATTCTTGACCTGCTCATCGCCAGTCGCCTTTGTCTTACTCAAGAATGACGAAATCCTCTTCCCGTTTGGTCTTCCACTGTGTTGCATTTTGTTGTCACGGAAAGCTACTTTGACAATAACAAGACTATTAGTGGACTGAATACGTTTACAACCGTCTCTGACCCCTGTAACGAGGTTTTCCAATGATGGAAACGAGTGCCTTATTGGAAAAAGTACAGTATATAGGTCCATTGATTTTGATCTTATACACACATGGTAAAACGTTTGTAGACTACTAGACAGCATATGTATGTATGTATATATATGTGTATATATATATATATATATATGTATATACATATATATATATATATATATACATGTGTATATATATATATATATATAATATATATATATTATACATATATACAACTAACACATACACACACACACACACACACACACACACACACACACACACACACACACACACACACACACACACACACACACACACACACACACACACACACACACCTCGTGGCGCTGTGGTTAGAGTTCTCGCCTGCCACTACGGCGGTCCGGGTTTGACTCCCGCCAAGGGCTGAAATAATTTCAGTACCGCTCCGCTACGGGATGTTACTCCAACTCTCGTGGGAGTTGAGTTGAGTGTGTATGTGCGTGTAAGGTCACAGTATTACCCATAGATCGGTCATACGAGCTCTGAGTTCTCATACGGGAAAATCATGGTGAATCACACATAAACACACTTACGCACACACACACACCCACACCCACACACCCACACACACACACACACACACACACACACACACACACACACACACACACACACACACACACACACACACACACACACATATATATATATATATATATATATATATATATATATATATATATATATATACATGTACATACATATATTCCATATATGTAAATATATATATATATATATATATATATATATATATATATATATATATATATATATATATATATATAGTTCAATTCAGTGCGTATAAAAGAAAACCTGCGCCCTAAGTATACAATATATATATATGTATATATATATATGTAAATATATATATACATATATAAATATATAGTATGTATATGTATATATATATAAACTTTATCTTACTATAACAGATCTATCATCTATATTTGCACGGTTTTAATTCAGTTTATGTCTTCTGTATATTGTTTTGTGTGATTTGATATCTTAGTTTAACCTCCCCCATTTTTTTTCTTTTTTATTAAATCGTCTTCATCCCTCAAAGGAAATTGTTTTCATTCGTTCCATTAAGCTGAAGATGTTATTTGCAATATATATTCCCTCATACATGAAAACAAAAACGAATAGATACATACACAATTATAAATATATATATATATATATATATATATATATATATATATATATACATAAAAACTATATCTTACTATGTCAAATGTATCACCTATATTCGCACGGTTTTCCAATTCAGTGTCTGTCTTCTATATATTGTTTCGTGTGATTTGATCTCTTAGTTCTACCTCCCCCCCCTTTTTTTTTTAAAAAAATCGTCTACATCCCTCAAAGGAAATTATTTTGATTCGTTCCATTGAGCTGAAGATGTTACTTGTAATATACATTCCCTTATACATGCAAATAAAAACAAATATATATATATATATATATAAATATATATATATATATATATGTATATATATATATACTGTATATATATGCATAAATATATATTGTATATATATATGCATACATACATATATATATATATATATATATATACATATATATATATATATGTATATATATATATATATATATATATATATATATATATGATGAAGTGCCTAAGACAGAATGAGTGGAATTGTGGTGAGGTAAACTCCAGGAACCGTTGGAGTTTTATCAGTAGCGTTTTGTCCTGAAAGGACTTCCTCAGGCTGTACACAAACAATTCATTGACAGCTTATATACTCCCAGCTTATCCCGTTTCTCCCCGATCATCTTCGCTCCTACACCTCCGTTCGGCCTCGCGGAGAACGAAGCCGCTCGTTAATCTCGCCAAATTGACAAATCCATCACGGTGGTTGCTACATGGATGTAAATTGATGTAGGCTGCCTCAATTATTTTTCTTCTCTTCT
>NC_134782.1:19072279-19077279 GCF_046742065.1 Oratosquilla oratoria
AATGGGTGGTCTTGGCTGGCTACTCTTATAAAAAGGAAAAACCCTTTGGCATATGGATAGGATGATAAAATGACGACAGTAACCTCAAAGGATTACAAAGGCGGAGCATGCCGACAGGAGACCTTTTGGTCCAAATCTAGGTCGGATGCGAAAAAAAAATCATAATAATAATAAATGAATAAATAAAAACTATAATAATGTAAATAACAAATAAAATACATAAATAAATGCATAGGTATAGTTAGATAATAAACAAACAGGTAAATAGTAAATGATAATAAATTGACATATAACTAATAATAAATGAGAATCAAACGGACAAATGATAACAGAACCAAAACAAATAATATAAAATAAACGATTATCATTACAGCATCTTGCTTAGGTGTTTATCTAAATGATTTTTAAAGCTTCGAACTGAACTACATTCTAAATGATTCTTAAAGCTTCGAACTGAATTACATAGCAACATCAACAAAAGACGCAACAACAACAACAACAACAACAACAACAACAACAACAACAACAACAACAACAACAACAACAACAACAACAACAACAACAACAACAACAACATTACTCAGGAACACAGCATCCTGTTTTACAGATACACACGTATATACAAATATACAATCTTCCCAATACAATATATACAATATTTACAAAGATACAGCATTTACATTACTATATATACAAATATAAAAATATTGATGTGACCTTTCCTGTAATCTATCCATCTTCGTCCTAACTAGAACAATATAAGAAAGAAAAAGATGTTGAAGCTACCAATGGACCAGGAATGTGGAAAGCAGAGTTCTTCACTAAATTAGAATCTTCGTTATAGAAGAAAACACTTCGTAATTAACAAGCTGTCACTCATCTCAAAGACTAAGATCTTGTCAGTAGCAGTGGAGAGTAAGATAGGAGGTCTCAACATAACCGATCACCACTTAAATCCACTTAAGCCAGATCCTTGACTATGGTTTAAAATAACCCCATTTTTTCCCTTTTCTGTCCACACTGGACCCTTTTCCTTTACAAAAGTCGGCCATGAAGTCAAATGTATTATATTAGGGCCCAGTCACACCAAGCTTACGACCTGTTTACGACCACCGGCAACCAGGTGGTAAACGGCCAGTTGCAGGTAGTATATATATATATATATATATATATATATATATATATATATATATATATATATATATATATACATATATATATATGGGTGTGTGTGTGTGTGTGTGTGTGTGTGTGTGTGTGTGTGTGTATATATATATATATATATATTTATCAACCACAATGCACCTTAATTCTAAGCCATATAGGCGCATGCAGCAATTGTAACGTGGTACGCCCGAGGACTCGAACCTATGCGGCGAGAACGTTACCAGTGCCGAGTGACTTAGACCAATACACCATATATGTATATATATATATATATATATATATATATATATATATATATATATATATATGTATATATATATATATATATATATATATGTATGTATATATATATATATATATATATATATATATATATATATATATATATACATACAACGTGTGGGTGAGAGACAACGCAGGGACATTTTTACTTTGTTCAGGCTTTCTCTAACCTCTCTTACATTACTTCCTGTGACGCTTTTCTGCTAGGATCGATATCATAAATATTCATTGTCAATACTCTCGTAGCTCACAACTATCACCTATAGATTATCAATACCCATCTCGTGCGGTCAGTGTTCTTTCCTGTCAAATATTGTCAATGCGTTTTGACCACATATGGAGACCTGTAAGACCCTTTAATACCCCAGAAATCTTGAATTTGGACCCTTACGTATGGATATTGACCCCTTTAAGAGCATGGGGTATTTTGTATTTATTTTATATCCAGGCTTACACAGAAAAGTTTTGTTTACTTGAGAAGGAGTCTTAAGTTAATATGTATACATACATACATATCTATATACATATATAAATATATATTTATATATATATGTATATATATAACATATATATATATACATATATGTATGTATGTCATATATGTATATATATATATATATATATATATACATATATATATAAATATGTATATATATATAATATATATATAATATATATATATATATATATATATATACATATTTTTATATATATCATTAAAGACAATGGCAAACTTGTTATGATAAAGCTTTCTGTTGTATTTTTCTCTCTTATAGTAATCTTTCCTTCTGTAGGCACTAACCTTATCATTTCTACGTGTGCCATGCTGTGGAGTAGCTGAAAAATGTGCACCCAGAGTTGGATAGAACATCGCAGGTCCTCTTTAAGCAACGGATCTAGCAATAAAGATATTGAAAAAGTGACGAAAAAATCATGGACAATTGGTACCAGGATTATAAAGCCGCAAATGCATCAGACAAACCAGCGCAGAACGTTATGAACATTTACTATAAATCTTTTTTTCTACACTGTAACGAATCATAAGGAGAACATTAAGTCCACTGAAGCTGACACCAGAATTAACTTGATCATTTACTGTCAAAACAGAAAAGCCTTGAACCTACTCCAGAGGAACTACACCAAGCAGACAGTCGATGAGCTTTAAAAACCTCATGTTGTATATATGTACACATGTAAGTATGGGGACTGTGCAACCCATCCTACTACCTATATCGGCATGGCCACCATGAGGCTCTCATGTCGTCTGTCATACCACCTAACCTCAAGGGCTCCTAAGAATCACCACAGCGAAATGCATCAAGGGAGGTTAAGGAGGGAAGACAAAGGATTACAAAGGATTACAAAGGAGGAGCATGCCGACAGACCTTTTGGTCCATGACTAGGTCGGACGCGAAATTATGATAATAATGATAAATGAGTAAATAAATAAAAATAATAATGATATGAATAATGATAAAATAAATAGATATGTAAAGTTAATAAACAGACAAATAATAACAAACAAATAAACTAAAATAAATGGCAGGCATTACGGCATATTGCTTAGGTGTTTATCTAAACGAATCTTAAAACTTCGAACTGAACTACATTGCACTGCCTCTGCAGGAAATTTATTCCATTCATTAACTACACTGTTGGCGAAATTGTTTATACCCACTTCTGACAGTTTGAGACCGTTATTTCTTGTCGGATTCTCATTCATCGTGAAAATATATTGTCACTTTTGATGTCAATTCCTTTAAGAATCTTAAAGATCTGTGTCAAGTCACCTCTGAGTCTACGCTTGTTTTTGCTGGAAAATAGATTCTTATGTATTAATCGATTTCCGTATGATTCATTTTTGATATTTGGAATCATTTTTGTGGGTCGCCGTTGTACTTTTTCAAATCTGTCAATGCCTTTAATGAGATTTGGTGACCAGACGGAAACAGCATATTCCAAATGTGGACGAACTAACGATTTATATAGATTGTTAATGATAAATGAACTTTTGAAGTCAGAAGATCGCGCAATCAGTCCGAGAATCTTATACGCTTTCTCAGAGGCTGAAATACACTGCTTAAATTATTTGAGATCGTTACTGATAATTACGCTGAGATCCTTTTCACTATCCACTTTTGTTATCGAGTTTTCAAATAACATGTAACCGTACTTACTCTCACTTACTATGTGCATAGTCTTGCATTTGCTTGTGTTAAACTTCATTAGCAACTTTTCGGACCATTGCTGTAGTTTATCTAAATCTTCTTGAATATCTAAATCATAGCTGAAGTTCGATTATAACAAACTTATCCCCTTCTACACCGAGAGGATGACATGGAAATAAGTGGAATAATCTGATGACTGGTATTGAAACGAACTTATGAATATGTATATCATATATATATATATGTATATATATATATATACAGTATATATATATATATATATATATATATATATATATATATATGTATATATTATCATTATTATTATTATTATTATTTTTTTTTTTTTTTTTTTTTTTTTTTTTTTTTAAACCCATGATTGGACTTGCAAAGTTTCTCCTCTGGCCTCGATGTGGATAGTTAGTGCTTCTGGACTCAACGCCAACCAGAAAATAAAATGTAAATGAAAAGGAAAAAAAAAAAAGGGGGACGGTATCGTAAATCTTTTTGCTTCAAAGCAAAGCTAAAGTCGACATAGAAACGCAAACATTCGAAGCCGTTCCGAATCCCGTATCAAAAATCAACGTACTATGTAAAGCAAACAACACAAATCTGGCTGAGAAATAACGAAAACTTACAAAAAAGAAAGAAACGTGCCGACAAACAAGAAGAACCCGAATAAAAAATACGAACTGTTAGGTACTTTTTTTTTTTTTTTTTTTTTTTTTTTAATCATGGAGGATTTCTCAAGGGCTAATAAAAATCCCTAATATTACCCATTAGATATAGACCAGACTTATAGATATAGACCAGACATATAAATGAAATAGTCGGAGAAACATACAATTTGTTGAGATCAATGAAAGTGGCCTTCAAATACCTGGATAAGGAAATGATCAAGAAAATATTACAAACACTGATAAGGCCAAAACTGGAATATGCAGCGCTGATATGGTCACCCAGTACAAAAAAGAATATAAGAACATTAGAAAGAATACAAAGAGCACCGAAAAAGTTGGTCCCAACACTTGCAAACCTGACATATGAACAAAGACGGGTCGAACTGGAATTGCCAAACCTAGAACAAAGAAGAGAACGAGAGGACCTGCTGACTATCTATAGAATTATAAAAGAAAAAGAATGCCTTGATAGAGAGGACTTATTAAAACGGGACAGAGGAAAAACAAGAGGACATGCAATGAAACTCAAAAAGGATAACTACAGAAGAGACCTGAAAAAGAACAGTTTCCCACACAGAGTGATAGATATATGGAACAAATTGGATGAAGAAATAGTTTGTGCAAACATAATAAAAGAATTTAAGAACAAACTTGATCTTGCGAGATACAAAAACGGGACCTCACGAGCATAGCTCCCCTTCCC
>NC_134782.1:19087279-19094779 GCF_046742065.1 Oratosquilla oratoria
ACAAGAAAATAGTTTGACGCAAAAGAAGAGGACAAGAGGAGAGACCCAAATTATGTGGAGGTAAAATGTACACGAACACGGAAAAAAACATAGACGTTGATAGAAACATGCGCCTCTATCTGTAGAATTTGTATAATATTTGCAGTACATTTTATCTTTTTTTTAAACAATAGAAGGAAATTTTAAGTTGTTCCCAGTGAACTCGCCAGAAATTCATACGCTCTTGCATTTTTTATTCTACAAAATGCTTTCCGTTGCTTACTGTGAAACTAATATAAGAAGTCATGAGCACTAAGTGAAGATAATTAATCTAATAATCTAATCTGCCATCCCAAAGAGAGAAAACAAAAGAATATTATTATTATTATTTTATATTATTATTATTATTATTAGGAAGGATGAGGTGAAGGCAGCTGTAAAGATGATGAAAGCAGGTAAGGCACCTGGTCTGGATGGATGTCATGCAGAATGTCTTAAAAAGGGAGGTGCAGTGATGGTGGACTGGTTGGTGAGGTTATTTAATGTTTACTGGAGAGAGGGTAGAGTACCGGAGGACTGGAGAAGTGCCTGTATAGTTCCTCTTTACAAGGGAAAAGGGGACAAGTGTGAATGTAGTAGTTTCAGAGGGATTAGCCTGTTGAGTGTAGTAGGGAAGGCTTATGGGAGGATCTTAATTGAGAGGATTAGGAGAGGAACAGAAGGAGTAATTGGTGAGGAACAGTGTGGATTTAGGACAGGTAGAGGTTGTGTAGATCAGATCTTTGTGGTAAGACAGATATGTGAGAAAGCTATAGGAAAGGGGAAGGATGTTTTTTGGGCTTTTATGGATCTGGAAAAGGCTTATGATAGGGTAGACAGAAAGGCACTGTGGGAGGTTATGCTGATTTATGGGATAGGAGGAAAGCTTCTGGGAGCTGTCAAGAGTTTTTATGAGAGTAGTAGAGCTTGTGTCAGGATTAGAAATGGAGAGAGTGAGTGGTTTGAAGTAAAGGTGGGACTTCGTCAAGGATGCGTTATGTCGCCCTGGCTGTTCAACTTATACATGGATGGGGTGGTGCGAGAGGTGAATGCTAGTCAGGGATTAGAGATGGTTAGAGAAAATGGAGAAAAGTGGGAGGTGACCCAGCTGTTGTTTGCAGACGACACTGCGCTTGTGGCAGGGTCAGAGGAGGGATTGAGGAAGCTGGTGGCAGAGTTTGGGAGAGTATGTGATAGAAGAAAGCTAAAGATAAATGTAGGTAAAAGTAAGGTGATGAGATGTACAAGGGGTGAAAGTGGCAGTAGACTGGAAGTGAACATTAAGGGAGAGCGACTGAAGGAAGTGGATAGTTTTAGATACTTGGGTGCAAGTGTAGCAGGAAAAGGTGGAGTGAAGGTGGAGGTAGAATGTAGATTGAGAGAAGCGAGTAAATGACTTGGTGGATTAAAGAGTGTAATGAGGAATAGACATTTGGGAATGGATGCTAAGAGGAGACTGTATGAAGGAGTGATTGTGCCAACAGCACTGTATGGGGCAGAAACGTGGAACATAAGAGAAGAAGAGAGAAGGAGTTTGAATGTGTTTGAGATGAGGTGTCTGAGAAGTATGGTGGGGGTTACTAGGCTGGATAGAGTGAGAAATGAGGAGGTGAGGAGGAGAACAGGGGTGAAAAAGGAGTTGGGAGATAGGGTTGATGAAAGAATATTAGGATGGTTTGGACACATGGAAAGAATGAGTGAAGAAAGACTAGTAAAAGAGGTGTGGAAGGCAGATGTGGAGGGAGTGAAGATGAGGGGACGTCCTAGGATGAGGTGGATGGATGGGGTGAAGGGGGCTTTGGGGAAGAGTGGAATGTCTGTTGAGGAAGGAAGGGAGAGGACGGAAGACAGAGGTGAGTGGAGAATGGTTGTATATGGATGATGTTGTGATTGCATGAGGAGGAATGGGCAGGGGGGTGGGGGTGGGGTAGTATGTGTGAGTAAATTTTGACGCAGCCCGAAGGGATTTCTCCCCGTTCTCTCCTTATATGCAAAGGGGGACGGAGAGGGGGGGTCGCCGATTAAATGAAGCGGCCTTGCTGTGGATGTGCTGTGTCTTGCGACACTGCTTCTGACCCAGGGCGGTGGGCAGGGTGCAGGGATGACCCGTCATCCAGGAGGTGCTCAGAGTGAGAGGGAGGGTGGGAGGGGTGTGGAGTGTATTCAGGGATGAAATGGGTGGGAGTGTTATTATGCCTTTCCCTTTTTGGCTACCTCCCTTGGAAGGGGGAAAAAGCCTTGGTATATGTATGTATGTATGTATGTATGTATTATTATTATTATTATTATTATTATCATTATCATTCCTATTATATTACTTTTATCATCATTATTATTATCATCATAATTTTCATCATCATTATCACTATTACTATCATTAACATTATTATTACTATTCCCATTATTACTATTATTATTTTATCATTATTATTATTATTTATTATTATTATTATTATTATTTATTATTATTATTATTATTATTATTATTATTATTATCATTATTATTATTATTATTATTATTATTATTATTATTATTATTATTATTATTATTATTATTATTATATTATTATTATTATTATTATTATTATTTTATTATTATTATTATTATTATTATTATTATTATCAATATTATTATTACTTATATAATTATTATTGATATTATTATTATTATTATTATTATTATTATTATTATTATTATTATTATTATTATTATTATTATTATTATTATTATTATTATTAATGTTATTATTATTATTATTGTTATTATTATTGTTATTACTATTATCATTATTATGATTATCATCATTATTTTTATATTATTATTATGATTATTATGATTATCATCAATATTATCATATTACTATTATTATTATTGTTATTATTATTGTTATTTTATATTATTGTTATTATTATTGTCAATATCATTATTATTATTATTATTATTATTATTATTATTATTATTATTATTATTACTATTACTATTATTATTATTATTATTATTATTATTATTATTATTATTATTATTATTATTATTATTATTATTATTATTATTATCATTATCATCCTCATCATCCTCATCACCATCATTATCATCATTATTGACAATAACCATAATAATTTATCTACAAAAGGCTCTTTCCCCTTCTACATGGGTAGCCGAGTCAAAGCATACCTTGACTCTTCGAGGAAGAAAAACACAGAAAAGTAAATCCTCAATTCTTTTGCTGCGTCCTACTTAGTTGCCTCTTACGACACACATGAGAACGCTATGGTGGCATTTTCATTCTGTTTTCGAGGAGCAGTAGCTTATATCTATCTATTCACTCCCCGTTTGTTCACTTATTTGTTTCTTTATCCACCTATTGTCTTACATGTATTATATTGCTCTGTTACATCCAATGTCGCTCAGTACGCTCTCATGCAAACATCGATCGAATTCTATTTCGGTCCTATGATGAGTAGGGACATTTGTTTATAGTCGTGCTCGTCGGTGGGGCCATGAAATTCACTGCACTTCTACAGGTAGGAAACCACAAGGGTACAGTTGCTTGGAGGCAGGCAAGAGCTAACTGCTATGGATGCGTTTTCTTTTCCAGTTGCTACAGACTGGAAAAGTGGGGTTATTAGCTGTGTTCAAGTATTGTTCTGAGCCTCTTATTTCAAATCCTCCCTTCCACTTTGTCTGTCGCACGGCAGAAGGCAGTGAGCTAGATACCGCTCTCACAGAGATGATCAGGTTGTCAGTGCAAGACAATCTTTAATGACTAAAAATAACAAACAAATAGCAATTTCACCTTTCACAAGAATAGTTATGATGGTAATATGACAATATGTAATACTTTAAAACCAATGTTTTTCATGTTCATTATAGAGTTATTTTTCCATGCTTAGATCAGCAAAGTATTTTTTTTTTCGTGCAATCTTGAATAGGTCATTTGTGGTCAACTTTCCATCTTAGGGCAGCAACTATGTTGTAATCTGTTTGACTTAAGCGATGGTCTTGAAGTGACAAAACGAAACCTTAATCGGCGGAATCCCTGCTTGTTCCGATCATACTCCTTAACCGAATAGAATCGCCTGAAACTGACAGGAACAAAAATGTATTACTAACGTCACCAAGTCAGTGATGTTAATGGATTTCATTGAGTGTTCGAGCCTCAGAGCTTTAGAGGGGTTTTTACACGATCTAACGGAACGCGGTTCGACAGACACGTGTATAAAATGATGTGTGAACGTGTGAACGGGGTATTTAGTTGTCGAACACGTTGGTTAAACCCCAAATACCCCTTTCACACGTTCACACATTAAACACGTGTCTATCGAACCGCGTTCGACGAGCCGTTGGACCATGTAAATCCCTTCTTATGGTACTGAGGTTCGAATCCTGACCCAAATATAGTGAATAGGATACACACTACCGAAACAAGATATGTGGACTCCGACAATACAGTGTTGCATAAATTATTGGATACAAAACCCTTCCTGTCGGAATGGAATTTTACGATTATTTCTATCCACCCAAAAATATCACAACCGTTCTATTGAGCATATTGGATGACATAATTGAAGCTCTAAGCATTCCATAATCAGAAAATCTACGTGCAGAAATGCATCAAGTGAAAGATATTTATCGGTGTGTAAGTCCAGAGTGATAGAAAATGCACGAATGAAAACAATATTTGTTACCCTTGGCTATTTCTCTATGCCGGAGCATCAGCTAGAAAGTAATGTTTACTCTCCATTTCATTCTTATATGATATTTGGGCGATACTTGCCTTCGATTCCCTTGGGCGGGCATGGGGATTCTTTTAACGAATGAACACAAAAAAACTTAGACTTTTTTTTTCTATGTTTCAGAATTATTCTGAGATATTTGTCGAAATACATTCTTTTTTCACAAACATTTGTTTTTCAATGCGAGCATTTGAAAACTAGGATAAAAAGTAAAAGGTAGAGTGGTGAAAATGCTTTGATATAAGGTCCATTCTATGTATCAAATCCCATTTTTATCAGGTAGACATAAACCTGGATTGAAGCTTGAAGTTGATGACTCTGTGGCCTTACCTCCGCCACGGGATGATTGAAGTTTGATCTAACTTTTCCCTCTGGAAAGTCACATATCGTCCTCCTTTAATCTCTTTAATCAAAGCTCTGCATCTACAAAGCAACACACACTATCCTTAGCCTTGTAGTACTAATAACGGTAGTCACGTCCACTCATTTTTAGTTATGATTTTATCACGCGACTTTTTCCTCTTGTGTATATCATCTGTACCCATAGTCACATATATTTTTCTTTCTCTATAACTTTATGCCGTATAACCGTATTTTTATGCCGATTATATAGCACTGAATATAGACATTAAAGCTATGAACTCTTGTAATTATATGTCAGGTAACATACATGACCTTCACTTTTTACGCTGCTACATCAAATGCCTAACGGTTGGCCCGCGCGTGCATTCTATTGATCCTGCATGCTGGATGCCGATTGGCTTGTGCATGCAGCCTAATGATTCCCTCCAACATCGTGGATGCTGACTGTCTCACGCACACTGAACACTGGGCCGGACATGCAGGTTGTTATTTGGTCTGCGGATATTTTCGGCTGATTAGCCTACGGGCGTGGCCCACTGATTGGCCCGCGGGGCTTCCACGTGATTGGCCCTGGCGTGATGCCCGGTGATTAGTCCGCGTGTATTGTCCACTAATTGGCCCGCGAGCGTTGACTAATTATTGGCATGTGATTACTGGTATTTTATTGGCCCGTGGACACTAATTACTGTTTGGCATGTGTTGTCCACAGATTAGCTCACACATAATGTTGATTGATTGTAAAGTCGTCCTTTGAATATAATGGTCCTGAAGCCCTGATAGCTAATTGACACACACTTGCTAGCTGATCAATTTGCGAGTTCTGATTAGCACACATGTGCTACACATTAATTGGCTTATGCATGCTGCCCACTAACTATCTCTCACATGTTGTCCTTCGATAAACTAGGGCTCCTTACCATTGGTTGGCCCGCACTCGTTGCCAGATGATCGATCCATGCATACTGTCGACTAATTGGCCCACTAACTGCCTCTCGTGTGTTGTTCTCTGATAAACCAGGGCTTCTGACCATTGACTGGTTACCAGATGTTTGACCTACGCATGCTGTTGACTGACTGCCCCGTGTGTGCTACCCTTTCGTTAGCCAATGCATGCCAACTACTGAATATTCTGGAAGTAAAAGCTGGTGATTACCTGTGCATGCTGTCCGATGTTGACTCTCAGGTGCTGTTTGGCTTATTACCATGTGATGTTCATTAATTGATCCATTTATATTGCCAGTTATTCGGACCCCGCATGCCTTCTGCTGAGTGATACTTGCGCATTTTACGTTAGTTGGCGCACACACGGACCTCTCTGGCTGGATCAATTGTTCTAACTGCTGATTGACCCTAATGCGCTGGATACTAATTGGTTTAGGAGTATTTGGTACTAATTGGCCAGCACATGCTGTCCATTGTATACTTCCACGTGCTATTAGTTAATTTGCCTACACAAGATACTCATTGTTTGTTCCAGGTCCTTCTTGATAATTTGCCTGTGCTTATGTCCCGTTGATTGGCCCGCGCTTTGTTACCCATGACAGACCCAATGATTGGCTCTGTAATGCTCCCCGTTAATTGATCTATAAGTGCTGGCCATTAGTTGGACCGGGCATGATGCTTGTTAATTGATCCCGCTTACTAACTATAAACTCGCCCATGCGTGCTTTTCAGTGACTGGCTTGCATATGGCCGTTCGTGCTTTGAATGATCTTCCCGTGATGTTTGCTGTTTGGCCCGCTCATGTCTCTCGCGCTATGCAGCGAGTGCCTTTTGATTGGCCCAAGCGTACTGCCCACTGATTGGCGCGAGCGTACTGCCCACTGATTGGCCCGAATTTGCTGCCCACTAATTGGCCCATGCGTGCTACCACCGATTGGCCCGCACGTGCTGTTATCTGATTGGCCTACCGAGGTATCCACTCACTGACCCATGCGTGTTTCCCGCTGATAGAACCGTGTATTTTATCAGCTGACTTACGCGTGCTTCCCACTGATCAGACGGTACTTGTCCGAAGTAATTCTAAAATAATTACTTCTTGTAATAATATTATAGAAAGAAATATTATTGAATCTTGTTTTATAAAAAGAAATTTTGGAAATAACATGAACTTGAGTTTGGGTTTATTTAAATTGGACAATTTTATTATTGACAAAATTGTGTGTGATAAAATGTAACATGGGACCTCTCCGAGTATCCTTGTCTTCTTATGTATTTATTGTTTCTTTCTGTGTTGCTTTTTTGTACCTTTGAAAATGTCTAAATAGACGAAAACGTTCGATATCTGTTTTTTCAATTTCCCGGTGGTTTCTGCAAAAATAATTTGTCACGTGTGTTTTGTGATTTCTTTGCATATATATATATATATATATATATATATATATA
>NC_134782.1:19099779-19102279 GCF_046742065.1 Oratosquilla oratoria
TAGATTTATTTGCTGATTTATCTAATCATTGGTTTATTTTCTTGTCTATTTGTTTTCTTATTTATATAATTTATTTTGTCTATCATTATTTTACTTACGTATGATGCTACATCTTTTCTAAGTTTTCATTATCATATAAAAGATGAAGTGTCCTTAAGTCTACTCTTTCCTGGAATACTTGATCAGCTTAGGCCAAGAACTTAGTTTGTCCCTATCCTAGACCTCTTCTCAGACTTAAGCCATGAAATAAGTCTTTCTCTCTCTTCGAACTAAGATCAGACGTAAACCATGAACTGAGTTTCTCTGTTTCCTCAAACTAAACTCAGACTTAGGCCATGAAATAAATCTTTCTCTCTCTTCGAACTAAGCTCAGAATTAAATCACGAATTCAGCTTTTGTTTCCTCGAACTTAGGTCAGATTTAAACCACGATCTCAGCTTCTCTCTATCCTCGAACTAAGCTCAGACTTAAACCACGATCTCAGCTTCTCTTTATCCTCGAACTAAGCTCAGACTTAAGCCACGATCTCAGCTTCTCTCTATCCTCGAACTAAGCTCAGACTTAAGCCACGATCTCAGCTTCTCTCTCTCCTCGAACTAAGCTCAGACTTAAACCACGATCTCAGCTTCTCTCTCTCCTCGAACTAAGCTCAGACTTAAACCACGATCTCAGCTTCTCTCTATCCTCGAACTAAGCTCAGACTTAAACCACGATCTCAGCTTCTCTCTCTCCTCGAACTAAGCTCAGACTTAAACCATGAAGTAAGTCTATCTTCCTATCTTCGAACTATACTAAGACCAGCCCAGCTTCTCTCTATCCTTGAACTAAGCTCAGACTTAAGCCAGAGTCAGCTTCTCCCTATCCTCGAACTAAGCTCAGACTTAAGCCACGAGCTCAGTTTCTCTTTCTCCTTGAACTAAGCCCAGGCTTAAACAACGAACTCAACTTCTCTTAATCCTCGAACTTAGCTCAGACTTAAACCACGACGTCTGCTTTTCTCTATCCTCGAACAAAACTCGGACTTAAACCACGAACTCAGCTACTCTACTTCCTCGAACTATGAACTAGTTTAAGATCTTGAGAAGTAACTAACCACCTGTTCTAGAAAGATAATTTTGCCATCTAGAAATTCATGGGTTCTGAACGTGGGGTCGGTTGGCCCTCAGGGATCCGAGATTCTTTGACAAGAGACCCGTGAGAGACATTTGGCAACAGTGGTGGAATGTCACCATCAAGCTGTGTATATATAGCGGCCGTCATGAGTATATATACTATAATTCGTCGGGTAAAAAAACCTGTTTTCTCTATTATCTTTGTGCATTGATTATTCCTGTAATTATATTTTCCTTATCAATTGTTACTTTATGTTTCTATATGTCTCTCTTTTGGGTCAACCAGCCACGTAAAGGGACCCTTGTTTTATTCAAATGTCATATAAAGGTTCTTGGTTAAAAAAATAAAATTGAGAATACCTTGATAATGTGATTATGATTTTGAGTTTAACATTCATATCTATACATTCTGTACCAATGGCCATAGAGATACGTTGTACAATGAAAGTCCGGTCTCAGATTTGTCCGATATTTGTTGATATCATACGAAGCATGTTGACAAACTACCGCGCCCACATCTGGAAAGTTGGCAAGCATGAACTCATGAAATCTACAATTGACTTATGATTCTGATTCCGAATACAAAATATTTATATCGATTATGTCAATCACAGACTTTTCCAGCAACATCCAGAAGGAGCTTGTACAGTCAAAGGCAAAAGTCTTGTCGTTGGATTGTCCAATGAATACTGAAATCATATGAAACATATTGGCAATATATCGACAGTTAGTGAGCCTGATTTAATGAAGATTCATATGATTTATTAACAGATTTGTCCAACCAGCAACACATACAAGGCTTCAACTGTTTTAGCTTTGCACGAATGATAATTGTTTCACGAAGTTTTCTCAAATTTATAACCACAGAAAAGTTATTTGTACATTCATTCATTTTTTGTTTATTTAATAATGAGTTAGCTTATTCATCTATCTATTTATTCGTTAATTTGTGTACCTATTAATTTGTTTATTAATCTATTTGTTATTTTGTTTATTTATAAAGTTGTTTATTTATTTATCTATCTATTGATTTGTTGATTTGTTTGCCTATTCATTTGTTTATCTATTTGTTAATTTGTTTATTTATTTCATTATATATATATATATATATATATATATATATATATGTATATATATATATATATATATATAAATGAAAAATAGCCATAGCAGAAGGGACACTTGTAGACAGTAAGTACTTTCATGTATTACATCTTCAAACTTAAGATGTAATATTCGAAAGTACTTACTGTCTACAAATTTCCCTTCTCCTGTGGTTATTTTGCACTTTCGTATCACGGTGATGTGATTGATTGCATATATATATATATATATATATATATATATATATATGTATATAAATATATATATATATGTATATATATATG
>NC_134782.1:19107279-19117279 GCF_046742065.1 Oratosquilla oratoria
CTCGCTGTTCTTCTTAAAACTGTCTTCTTCAAAGGTAAGCATTTGGCTTTAGCTTGCCAGTCACATCGCATTTTTATATGAAATAATTTTTATCATGTCTATCACTCTGACAATCAGAAATTTGTTTTCTAAACAGAAAATGAAACGCCCTAAAGGTCATAATTATTTATTACAAAGAGAAAAACGAGACGCCGTGATCAAATGATATGTATAAATCTATCTATCTATCTTTCTGTCTATCTATCTATATATACATATATATATATATATATATATATATATATATATATATACACATACATACATACATACATACATACATACATACATACATACATACATACATACATACATACACACACACATACATACACATACATACATACATAAATACACACATACATACATACATACATAGATACATACATACATAAATACATACACACACACATACATACATACATAAATATATACGTACATACATATTTGTGCAATAAAACTACACAAGCGGGCAGACTTACGAATATCCCTTTAAATCCCACGAGCTTTCTGTAATGTCCCCATCAACCCCCAAAACCATCTCCCTTATTTTTCTCCTCTTTATGGGCGTATATGGAAGTCTAATCGTATAATGGTTTCAGACTGTTAGGAAATAGATTTAATTTGGAAGTGGGTAGAAACAACTTCGCCAACCGTGTAGTTAATGAATGGAATAAACTTCCTGCAGAGGCAGTGCAATATAGTTCAGTTCGAAGCTTTAAGATTCGTTTAGATAAACACCTAAGCAAGATGCTGTAATGTCTGTAATTTATCTTATATTATTTTTTATTTGTTTGCTATTATTTGTCTGCCATTTATTTTATATTATTTGTTTGTTATTATTTGTCTTTTTATTATCATTTCCTTGGTTTTCATTTATTATTATTTACCTGTCAATTCATTATTATATACTTTTTACCTGTATGTTTATAATTTAATTAAACCTATAATCTTTTATTTATTATTACTTATACTATTATATTTTTATTTATTTATCTATTTATCATTATTTTTTCGCATCCCACCTAGTTATGGACCGAAAGGTCCCTTGTCGGCATATTCCTCCTTTGTAATCCTTTGTGAAAAAAATTGTAATTACGTGTTCTGAAGATATCAATCTAAGACAAAAGTACTTGGTGTTGTGTGTCTTAATGTTTTATTTCATTCATTTTTTTCTATTTAAAAATTTAGGCTACGTGGTTGTTGTTGTTGTGTATGTAAAGAAAATATTAAAAAGCATGATTTTTGAACAGCAAACTGTGTTGAGAGGAACTCGTGATGAAATTAGCAGACCTAAAAAAACAAAAACAAAAAACAAAAACAGGAGCTGGTTTTGATCCAAAGTTAACTTGCAGCAGTCAAATATATACGTTGAAAAAATTACAATATCTTAAGAAATTTTAATTGTGTCTCATCTACTCTATGCTGTTTTTTGTTCCTATCATTTCATTTAAGTTCTGGTGTAGTCTATCGTGCCGTACTACATCAAAAATGTTTTTTTTTGTCAGTTCAGCATACATACATTTCATTTTCAAGTCAGCAATATGTAATTTTTCTATTTTAAACCTATTTTGTTTAATTAACCTGAATTTATTTTTCATATAATCTTATTTTCTTATTACTATTCTCATTTTTCTCTATCCTCTGCCATCTTATTAATTTATTCTATTTATTTATTTATTTATTGATCTATTGATTTATTGATTGATCTATTTATTTATTCATTTATTTATTTATTCATTTATTTATTTATCTATTTATCTATTTATTGATCTATTGATATATATTTTTTTGTTTATTCATTCATTTATTTATCCATATATTAATTTATCTATGTATCTGTTCAATTATCTGTTTATTCGTTTATTTATTCATCTACCTATCCATTTATGTTTTGTTTATGTTTGTTTCTTTATGTATTTATTTATTTGTTTATCTATTCATGTATCTATTTGTTTATTTATTTATTTATATATCCACATATTTTCACTTATATATTTGTTTATTTGTCTATTTATTCATTATTAATTTGTTAATTGATCTGTTTACTTGTTCATTTATTCATTCATTCATCTATTCATTTAATCAATTGTTTATTCATGTGCTTATTTATTTCTTGATTGGTTGATTGATTGATTATTTTTTATTTATTCATTAACCAATTGATTTATTCATTTATATGTTTTATATTAATTTATGTATTTATTTGTCTATTTATTCATTCATTTATATATTACAAACACACACACACACACACGCACATATATATATATATATATATATATATATAGATATATATATATATATATACATATATGTATATGTATATATATATATGCTTTTTTATTTATCAGTGTATTTGTTTATACATTTATTCATTTATTTATTTACCTATTTGTTCATTTAATTATCTGTATATTAATTGATTTATTTACTTATCTATTTATTATTTATTTTATTTATCTGTTTTTGTAGAGAGCCTATTCAATTGATTTTAATTCTACTTTCTATTTTTTGCATATAATGACTATAGACCTGAATGGATTTTCTAAAATAACCACTTTTTATATATGGGAACTATCTGTTATTTTCAATTTGCAAAGGATTTCATCCATTCCTTGATAGGTACTGTAGTTGTTTGTGTATATGTCATTTCTCATTCTTCTATCTTGCTTTTTAAATTGTAGACAAACAGTAAGTCTTCTGATAGACATATTTTGTTGAAGGTGATGCTATTTTCTGCATTGATAATTTCCTTGAAGAAAGAAAATGATCAATGCAGTAAACAGCATCATCTTCAAAAAAATATGCTTATTTTACGTATTGTAAATAAATATGATAAAGTTATCCATGCTGATGATTTTATTTCATATTCTATTCCTAGCTATTCATATCTATAGTAGAGTAGATTTAAGCTATGGTAAATAATAGGAATGGTGATGATTATTTCGACAGTCAAGTGATGATTTTATTTCATATTCTATTCCTAGCTATTCATATCTATAGTAGAGTAGATGTAAGCTATTGACATATATGAAAGTCATATTGGTAAATAATAGGAATGGTGATGATTATTTCGACAGTCAAGTGATGATTTTATTTCATATTCTATTCCTAGGTGTTCATATCTATAGTCGAGTAGATTTAAGCTATTGACATATATGAAAGTCATACTGGTGAATAATAGGAATGGTGATGATTATTTCGACTGTCAAGTGATGATTTTATTTCATATTCTATTCCTAGCTATTCATATCTATAGTAGAGTAGATGTAAGCTATTGACATATATGAAAGTCATATTGGTAAATAATAGGAATGGTGATGATTATTTCGACAGTCAAGTGATGATTTTATTTCATATTCTATTCCTAGGTGTTCATATCTATAGTAGAGTAGATTTAAGCTATTGACATATATGAAAGTCATATTGGTAAATAATAGGAATGGTGATGATTATTTCGACTGTCAAGTGATGATTTTATTTCATATTCTATTCCTAGCTATTTATATCTATAGTCGAGTAAATTTAAGTTATTGATATATATGAAAGTCATACTGGTGAATAATAGGAATGGTGATGATTATTTCGACAGTCAAGTAAAAGGGGTATGGGACCATATTGGGCAATCCATTGGGAGTCTGAAGTCATCAAAAGATTAACCTCTTCGGTATGATGACGTCTGCAAAGACGTTATGAGGCGCGAATAGGTATACGAGGATATTACCGATGGCGTCTTGATTATATTTATCTTATAGTTGTAGCTGAGTGACCACCGGATTCTGTGAACTGTTTTGATTACGTTTTCTGTGTTTATTATTAATCAGAGTGAAGAAGATCGAGTAATACAGCAGCGACTTAATATTTTATGACGCGAGTAGTGTGATGCATCGTACATTAGGCATCCGTTGCTGCACGCGAGAATTTGACTGGTTTACGCTAAGCTCAGTTGATTCCCTTTGTCTGTTCACTTTTAACGATGTGCTGGCGACATATTCGTGAGTGTGCTGGTCTCGCATTTGCTTACTGTAGATGTGGGTGTGAGTCCTGCACTACTATCTTACTCTAACAGTCTCAAATTATACCATAGTTCTTCATAATCATTGTTTGTTCAGTCTTATATGTTTTTATTTGATTTAAGTTTATTCTGTTTTGTTTTCATGTATATGTTTATTTTGTTTCGTTGTAGAGTAATTGATTATTTTACAATACTGTATTATGTCATATTCTATTGTACTGTATTGTATTATATTACATTGTAATATGATACAATACTTGTACTTGTGCTGCATTGTATTGTATTGTAGTGTAGTGTCTTCTGTTGTATCACATTCTATTGTTTTTTGTATTACTCTATTCTATTCTGTTCTATTCTACTCTATTCTATTCTATTTCTATTCTATTTCAATTATATTTATATTCTATTTCTATTATTTCTATTCTATAACTATTCTATTTCTATCCTATTTCTATTTCTATTCTTGTTCTATTCTATTTCTATTCTATTTCTATTCTATTTCTATTCTATTTCTATTCTATCTCTATTCTATTTCAATTATATTTCTATTCTATTTCTATTATTTCTATAACTATTCTATTTCTATCCTATTTCTATTCTTTTTCTAGTCTTTTTCTATTCTATTTCTATTCTATTTCTATTTCTATTCTATTTGTATTCTATTTCTATTCTATTTCTATTCTATTTCTATTCTATTTCTATTCTATTTCTATTCTATTTCTATTCTATTTCTATTCTATTTCTATTCTATTTCTATTCTATTTCTATTCTATTTCTATTCTATTTCTATTCTATTTCTATTCTATTTCTATTCTATTTCTATTCTATTTCTATTCTATTTCTATTCTATTTCTATTCTATTTCTATTCTATTTCTATTCTATTTCTATTCTATTTCCATTCTACTTCCATTCTATTTCTATTCTATTCTATTTCTATTCTATTTCTATTCTATTTCTATTCTATTTCTATTCTATTTCTATTCTATTTCTATTCTATTTCTATTCTATTTCTATTCTATTTCTATTCTATTTCTATTCTATTTCTATTCTATTTCTATTCTATTTCTATTCTATTTCTATTCTATTTCTATTCTATTTCTATTCTATTTCTATTCTATTTCTATTCTATTTCTATTCTATTTCTATTCTATTTCTATTCTATTTCTATTCTATTTCTATTCTATTTCTATTCTATTTCTATTCTATTTCTATTCTATTTCTATATCTATTTCTATTTCTATCGTTTTTTATTGGCTCTGTTTCAGGTACGTGCGTTTTCAATTCTTGTTTGATTCCCCAGTCTATTTTTTCATGTTTATTCTTACAATGCCATTTTTCTGTGTAAACACCACGAGGAATTTATCTTCCAGTATTTTATCCATTTTTTCTCTGTTTGATATCTTCTTTTACAGTCATTTCTTTCATGTTTTATTCCTACAATACCTTTACCTCGTGTGTGTGTGTGTTTGTTTGTGTGTGTGTGTGTGTATGTTAATGTGTATGTGTGTGTGTTTGTGTGTGTTTGTGTGTGTGTGTGTGTGTGTGTGTGTGTGTGTGTGTGTGTGTGTGTGTGTGTGTGTGTGTGTGTGTGTGTGTGTGTGCGTGTGTGTGTGTGTGCGTGTGTGTGTGTGCTCGCGCACTACGCCTTTGTTTATGCGCATATATGATCTTTATCAATAATGAAAGCTCATAATTATTGATGTCGTGTTATTTGTATATTTGTTATCAGCTTCGGTTTTGTATTCATGTGTATTCCAATAAGAATCATATACTCGACTTGATCTTATATATTTCATAGAAATTACACAAACAGCCGGTAGGTGGTGTTAATAGTCAACATATATATATATTTTCTAAATCTTGTCACGCAGTTGATATGAATCCGCTAAGAGGTCAGCCAGTTTGATCGGCTCCAGCTTGTGTCAACCAATCGCCTTGCGACCTTTGTTCTAAGCTCCGCCCAGCTCTTGATCCCTGACGCTGGTTGGCTGGCTAATGTATAACAAGACCAAAGGAAGCCAGTCCGGTGATAAGCCGGCCTGAATATGCCCGTTGGGCAAGAAAAGGATTCACGTCGCTTTCTAAATTGATTTGTCGTGGGATGACAAGTCATTATCTAGATGGGCTCCTCTAAGCTACAGCAAAGCCAGTGATGTATCATTTATTCGCTGTTAAACCTTCCTTCCTTTCCCCCCTGTATAATAGATAGAGAAATTTTCGATTTACTTCTCATTGTCATTCTGTTTGTACCTTTCGTTCGTTCGTGTTTGTTTCTCTCACAGTTTGTCTTCCTCTCCCACCTTTGCCACCCTCCTCCCACTCCTCTCTCTCTCTTTCTCTTATCCTCGCTCTTATTCTTATTCTCTTTCTCACTCTCTTGCTCTTGTGCTCTCATTCTCTCGTTCTCTCTTTCTCACAATGTCATACCGATACACTATCACACTTGCTTTCATCAACTCAGCCCAATAACCTAGAGTTCTTTGTCAATCCTGAAACAAGAGTCTTAGGTTGACGAATCTAGTCACTTTGGGTCTCGCTCGTTAGCTCCTCTCACTGTCGGCCCTTTTTTCATCATGAACAAAGAACACACGTTTTTATTATGTAGTTCATGAAATCCAGCCTAAATCGTGTACCAGCCAACTAATATTTCCTTGAGGTCAATATTCATTCGTCCTTTAGCTGCACATATCAAGAGAGTGCTAAGATGAAATATACAAAGAGCACTGGGGTGCTGAAGAATTTAATACAAAGGGAAAAGTTAACACAAGGAAGACAGAAACAATGGGAAACGATGTCAGAACCCTTGATACCTCTGTCTGCTGCGCAATGCCACTGACTGTTTTCCCCTTCTGCAGGTGGCAAAGACCCGTTCAATCTGCTGTCAAAGACATGTTTTCTATTCATCAATGCTCTGCACAACACAGGGTACCTTTGTTTTTGTTTCCAAAAATCCACTGGAGTCTTTCCAATTATACCCAGGATCTTTCAACCGGAAAGGGGACGGAAAACTTCCCGACAGTCTCAAGCGATCTCTTGAGGCTACCTTCTCACTCCATTTCTGGAATATTCGAACCTTTCAATCCAATATCTTCTTTGTACAACATTCCCTGTTAACCTCCAAAACTCTATTGTCTCTTTCTCAGTGAAATCTAGCTGCCCGGGCATGCTGCCAATCAACCGTATTCTGTCTCCTACTTTCTCTATTTTAATTTCCCGTCCAGTGCTGACTATTGTGCATATCTGCGCAACGACCTTGATGTTGCCTGTGCGTTCGAGCTTGAGTCCTCCAAATTTTGGACAATCTGGTTCATGGGAAATTTTCCTTCTTCCATTAAATTCCTCCATGTTGTATACATCTCGCCTAACACCAAGGACTATTCAGAGGAATACATTATATCCCACTTTTCTCTAAAACTTCTATATCAGGAGGTTTCCATGAAGGTCGAGATGATGATGATGATTCGAATCCTGCTCGGGGCGAGTTGAACCAAGGGCATGGTTCATCATATTCCAGGCTACAAAGTCCACTGCGAGGGGCACCGTCCTAGCCTCCGGATAGGAGGAGTTTATAACGTTGAACCAAACCACAACCCCCATTTCTTCTTGTTTCTCTCACCAGTAACTAGTCCATCTGGTGGTCTACTCTTATCTTCAACTTCTCTATCCAGAATAAACTGAAACGTTTAGTTCAGCACTTTACCTGTGATCCTGACTCTCTTGGAAAGAGACCCAGCATTCTCTCTTTTATTCCTCACCCATCTCCCTATTCTGTTGTTTTTATCTCAGCTGGATATCCTCGACTACAAGGGATCAACAACCACTCGAGGGCACTGTGTATAAAAACGCCTTTTTTGACCCAAAATTATAGATTCTCTGAATGTTATGGCTTAACCACTGATCACAAAAAGTAAATATCCTCTTGGGAAGTTAGTTTTTTACATATTGTAAGCTACAACTAATGACCCACTTGCGGAGAAGAATAAGCGAAAGTAAAAAGATCCGGTGGATTTTGTCCACTCCTAATGTAGAAGGTAGTATTTTATTTATTGCTAAGAAATGATCGCCAGATTGTATACCTTCATTAGCAGTGAATAAAAGGCTACCTTCTACATTAGCAGTGGACGAAATCCACCAATGTCGACGCAACGCCTGACAAGTGACCTGAGCCCCCGTCCCTTCCTGCTTACCTCACTACTTCTGTATATATACATGTTCTCCACTCTGTAATTCACACCTACTGAAGAGGGTCACAGTTAGTGATCGAAACATACGGATCTTTTTAATTCTTCTCCGAAAGTGGCTCATTAGTATTATTTTACTAATGTGCTACGACATCACTTTGTTGTGATATTGTAAGCTCTTATACATTACATATATACAAGTTTTTGTACAAGAGATGTATTATATACCAAAAGCCCTCGCCTTCTGATAGGAGGGCTGGGTGAGTCAAAACACATTCATATATGACAAACAGTTAAAAGACATCTACCATCTCCCACCTCAATACCTCTGTGTTGAAGGGTTGCCTTTTTTCCTGCCACACTGAGTCAAATGCGATGTAGCGAGACACAGTTCTTCCACAGAAACCCCAATCAACTGAAGTTGGTTTACCCCCTTTTCTCGTCCAACTCAAAAATAATACATGAATCAAGTGAGAACACCCACTGAGTCCGCGTCATCCTTTGCACTCATACATATCCGATTCAGTCTCTGGTACTCTTCCCTAACTAATATATATACACATCTAAAAAACCTTTACACCATTCGCTCTAGTTTATTTTCATCTAAATTATTTTTTATCACACTCCCCTGCATGTTCTTTCTCCATCTCCATTCCTGACAGCCTACCCATGACAATCCCAAACAAAAACGAATTTTTCCTTT
This sequence comes from Oratosquilla oratoria, assembly GCF_046742065.1. Lineage (NCBI taxonomy): Eukaryota > Metazoa > Arthropoda > Malacostraca > Stomatopoda > Squillidae > Oratosquilla > Oratosquilla oratoria. The sequence goes on from NC_134782.1 coordinate 19,116,222, forward strand.
CAGTGCAGACTCATTCAGCGCTAACACACTCATCTTACTTCTTACAAACATATTACCAATCTCCTCTTTGCTTTAACTTATTCCATATCGACACATATGTAAAGACCCAATGAGTAGGGTTCTGTTTGGAGTCTTCCTTCCAAACTTTCCTTTGCCTAGACTCTTCGCATGAGTGATTTAGAGAGAAATGGATTCCCAATCCTCTGGGTTTGCATCATCTAGCTGCCTTCTATGATACGCATGTAAAAATGGCTGTAGCATTCTTATTCCTTGTCACAGGGACGTAGAAAAAAAAATAGAGGTGGTGCTCTGGCAGTGATAAAAAGAGGAATTTAAGAGGGACAGAAAAAAAAAGGAACAGCAAAAATGAAAAAGGGATTCAGTATTAGTGTATGGATGGAAGATTATTTTCTGACACAAATAGATATTCAGTGGTACTGGTCTGTGATGATGCCTCTGAATTCCTTATAGTATGCAGTACACTAGTATGGAGACAAGGTAGATGGAAGCTGATATATACTGTGTGTATAAAGAATTAACTACGCTGGTAGAGACAATACAGTGAATCTGCTTTCAGGTTTATTGGCTGTGTTGGGAGCGTTTGCTTGTAACCTTCAGACTTCCTGTCAGATGGAAAATAGGAATATAAAAGTGGTAAAGGTAGTGAAAGGAGGATGATAGTAGCCTATCTACTAGCCTATCTAGCATGTGCTTTCAGAACACAATAATGTATACATGAACACGATCACATACATACGTACACATGCACAATGTAAACACATACACATGTACACATACACGCATGTGTGTACAGACCTACACACGTGCACATACATAAACACGCACGCGTGCGCACACTTACACATAAACACATACGCACATACACACGCACACACGCACGCACACACACACGCACACACACACACACACACACACACACACACACACACACACACACACACACACACACACACACACACACACACACACACACACACACACACACACACACACACACACACACACACACACACACACACACACACACACACACACAC